>NC_138062.1:61183069-61456069 GCF_964194185.1 Rhinolophus hipposideros | reverse complement strand
GGATGGATCCGTTGTTTTTTCTGTTCTCCTCACCGCAAGGATCATGGGCTTGTGGTGGAGGGATAAAAACATTATCCCTGATGTTTTTCCATCCTGCTGGCTGATGGGATATGACAGTCTGTCCTTGGTTGTCTCAGTGAATTGTCTGGCTGCCCACATGGAAACATCCAGTAACGTTGACAGTCTTTGCGAAGCATATGGGGAGTCCTATGCCCAAGCCGCTATGATTGAATCCAACAGCTTGTAGGACGGCAGGAGCGAATGGATGTCCTAACAGCCTAGTGTCATTTGTCCCAACAATGACTTCAGGCCCGTTCCACACAGTGGGGTGTAGCATGGGAGGGTCAGGAACATATGCCCAGTATGCTGAGGCATCTGCGCAACCAGCAGGATCTCGAAGACGCTCATCAGCAAGCCACACCAACCTCTCAGGCAGCCACCGCGCACCTCCATTGTCCTGTGAATAAACACAAACATGCCCTCGTCCCCAGATTAGGACTGGGTCCCGCCCACGCCATTGGTTAGTAAGTGGATCCCGCCATCTCACTTGGGCATAATCTTGTTCAGTGTTAGGATGCCAGAAGCGATCTGTGGCAGATCTGCCACGCGCATCCAGGTTTAAAAAATTTAGAACAAAGAGTGTGATTAAGGATTGTATGTGGGGAGACGGGGTAGACTCTAACGCTGCTGCCACACATTTTTGACATAGAGTAGGGCTATTAGCCATACCTTGAGGCAGCACCAGCCATTGATATCTCTTCATAGGTTCTTGTAAGTTAGTTGAAGGAACACTGAATGCAAACCTTTTACAGTCCTTGGGGCACAATGGTATGGTATAAAAACAATCCTTTAAAGCCAGGATTATCTTATATGTGTTTTGGGGTATAGCAGAAGGATTAGGCAATCCTGGTTGTAAAGCCCCCATGAGCTCCATAGTCTCATTTATTTTTCTCAAATCTTGTAACAACCTCCATTTACCTGATTTTTTCTTAATTACAAATATGGGAGAGTTCCATGGAGAGTTAGAAAGTGCTGTATGTCCCTTATCGAGTTGCTCCTGTTCCAGCAACCTTCCAGCCTGTATCTTTTCTGATGATAGGGGCCACTGTTCTACCCAAACAGGTGTGTCGCTTTTCCAAGTGATAGCATCGCATGGGGTACAGGAGGAGTAGTGACCCCCGTTAAAAATATCCCAAGCCAGCTCTTTGTGGTAAGGGCGAGGGAAAGATAGGCTCTTTTCTCCCTTGTCCAGAAGGACCTCAGCCATCTCTAGGCAGAAGTCCCTGATCGAACATCATCATAGTGACCTGTTGATTAGGGCTGTACAGGTAACCTCCCATCTGACTCATGACACGTCTGCCCCATAGATTGACAGGCAATCCTGCCACTATGTATGGTTGAAAGGATCCTTCATGTCCCTCTTGATCTTTCCACAACAATATATCACTGCTCTGTTCTGGTGACTGAGATTGTCCTATGCCTTGTAATTGGGTTACTGTTTGCTGCTTTGGCCAGTGGCTAGGCCACTGATCTGCAGTTAAAACAGAGACATCGGCCCCCGTGTCTAAAAGGCCCATGAAGGAACGGCCATTAATGGATAGTGGTAATTCTGGCCTGGTGGTGAATGGCCTGGACCCAATAAGCATCTGATGAACCAAGGCCCGCGTCGCCTCGGGATTTATGGCCTGCGGTTTTACCCGCTTTGACATATGGAATTAACAATGATTGTGCTATGCGTGGGCCCTTATCGATCACTGAAATGCCTCCAGGCGAATGTGTCATAATCTTGATCTCTCCTGTATAATCCATATCCACAACTCCCGGAGCAACCTATATCCCTTTCATGGTAATACTACTCCTTCCTAGGATGAGTCCCACAGTCTGTGGAGGCAGAGGCCCAAAGACCCCTGTAGGAATAGCTCGCATTCCCATCTCAGGTGTTAGTACTGTGTAGGCGGCGCTACTGAGGTCCAATCCTGCGCTGCCTGGGGTTGGTCGGAAGAGTTCCTGAATGGATTTCCCTGGTGGGGGACCAACTGCGGCAGCGCCCCATAGCATTGTTGCGGGGCCACAGTAAGCTGGGAAGGCGGCCAGGCCGCTGTGCCAGGTGAGTGGCCGCAATAAGACTGCCACAACCACGCGTGCACCTGCCGGGAGTCCTCGCGGGCGCTCAGCTGCGCGGGTTTCTCCCGCGGCGCCGTGGCCTCTGGCCTCCAGCGTCTCGCAGCCCGCCGGCTCGGGCAGCCCTGCCCCGGAGCTGGATATCGCATCCCCGCGCTTCACAGGCTCGCACTGTGGCGCCCACTCCTCGGCAGTGGCCGTAGTGGAGGCGAGGCCTGCGGCTCGTCCCAGGGATGCGGGGCGGCGGCAGGAGGGCCCGTCAGAGAAGCGACGGGCTCTTGGTCTCCTCCACCGTCGCCCTGCCCGGGAGGGCGGCCTCGGGCCTCATCCGGCCCCTCTGCCATCGTAGTCTCAGCCCCACTCTGCTGTCTTGTCACTGCACTGTCTGCCACCCTCACTGGCCCCTCCCCATCTAGGCCCTCCTCATCCTGGGGGTCCAGTCCGTTTAGCACACTTTTCAACATTTGAGTAAAAGACATTCTGCTGTTGCCCTGTCCCATGATTTCTTACTCCTGACCGTGGTATCTCACCGCACCCCTTACCTTATGCGACGCGTCTCAGCTCCGTGCGGTGTCCTTCACTTTATCTCCAGTATTCAGGTCCCTGTTCGGCTGCCACTTGTAGGTGCCTGCCCACGAGAGGAACAGTCCCTGAAGTGAGGAGTGAGGATTGAGAAAAAAGAAGAGAGACAAAGATGGGATCGGGAGGGCAGGCAATTCTAAGTAGACTGCCGCAGTTCTAAGTAGAATGCCTCAATTCTAAGTAGAATGCCTCAGCCCTAGTTTATTTTTGCAGCTTGTATCCTCTGGGCATCAAAAAGTAACAGAACTGTCTGCAATCTAGTAGTTACAATGTTTGGATACACAAGGGCCTGTTTTTTGTCCAGCTCCACACTTCCTGACCTTGTCTGGTTCTGTGTTCTCAAAGGAGCAAGTTTTGCCTTGCTGGGAGCACAAACCACTCAAGGAAGTCAAAGGTTCAACATTTCACAAAACAACACCTGCTAGCACTTTAGCACGGTTTCCCACAACTAACAGAAAAATGGGGGCTAGCAAGTAGATGGTGACTGAGCTAGCCAAAGTGGCTTGCAGTTAGCACGGCGGATTGCAGTTAGCAAGTGGGGTGGGTTGGCAGAGACAAGAGGATGGCAGGTGGCAGATCGTGTGGCTCCTGCCTCCTGTGTCTCCAGCCCAGCCACCAGCGAGAATATAGTGGTGTGACTGCCCTATCTGTGGCTCCCCTATCTGAGGCTCTTTGGCCTTACCATGTCCTGCATTCGTATGCAGGGAGCGGCACTGGAGACCCTGCAGGACCCCCGGCGTGACATCATAGTTCTTCTTGATTGTTTCATTTGCAGATCCGTTTGGCTTTCTACATGTACAGTCATGTAATCTACAAATCCTGACAAATTTATTTATTTCCGATTCCTAGAGATTTCATTTCTTTCTCTTTCTTACTGCAAGCATGCTGTTGACTAGAAGTGGGGATACTGGGTTTATACGTCTTGTTGAAATAGTAAAGGAGAAACAGGCTATCTTTCAATAATTATGTCAATAGTGGCATTTTACCAAAGAGTTGTCCTTTATTAATGCATTAATTTTCCACTGCTTTATAACAGATCACCACCATCAGAGCACCTTACAACCACCCTGTAGGGACACAGCCCCAGAGAGCAGTTTCCAGCTGTATCTGTAAACTCAAGAATATATAGTAGTATGTATGGAACAAAATTACTTACTTGAATTGTTAAATTATCATGAGTAGACCAGTATAATGGCATGTGCAGAACTCAGACTTTTCCACAATTTATGAATAGCTTACATACTGATGCTTATATCTACGTGCTTCCTAAAAGTATACAAAAATCAAGCAATATTTCAGACTGAAGTCTTCTCTGAGACTTCCTTCTTTGAGTTCTAAAACAAAGATGCAAATTGTGCATGGAAGAGTCATATTTAGATCCTAGAATATTTTCAAAAAGAAAATGAACTGTTTCAATGTCATTATGCAAGTGATGATGTTTTCTTCAATGTATTATTATCATTATTTTTAAATTAACAGTCTTGTTACATTAGTAGCTTGCAAACCACTGTTGGATGAAACAGGGTAGGTGGAGAAGACCAGGCAATTTGTCAACATGAGATGTAATATGTCTGTTTTTATTACCTGAAAATTTCGGTTAAAAAAATTAATTAAACACTTAAAATAGGTTTCAAGGTTTTACCAACTAAATTATAATCATTACAGACATAACCAGGTAGCCTGGAGTAAAATGAAAATTGGTTTGAGTAACTGAATCAGACAAGAAAAACAAATAAACTACAAGGCAGAATGTCTGAGAAAACATATAGAGAAATTCCAATGGTTCAGTATTTGGCAGATTTAAAATAATAGGAATGAGGTCATCAAAATGGCGGCGTGAGGTGAGCCTCTGTAAAGCTCCCCTGGAATTTATAACTAATCGAACAACAATAACTCCACAAAGGACTCCCTGCACAGCAGACAGGCAAGATGAAGAGGCCCACTACTGAATATACCTAAAGGTGGGCAAATTGCGTGACCGGAGGAGGAGGAAAGGGAGAAGTGCGGGGACTGAGCCCCGCGGGCGCAGGACGCAGACCTAGCTCAGTGCTCGGAGCCCGCTGCGCCCGGATCTTCCGCAGCTGCGGGAAAGGGAAGGACTTGGACTGCTAGGGCTCCGCTTACGGCCCACAGGGCTGAGGGGGCAGCATATAACACGGCTGAACCCAACGCTCACGGCAGACCTCGGAGCAAAGACTGAGGGAAGAAGGCTGAAAACGGTGGTTTAAGCCCTCACTGCCGAGCAGAGAACAGAAGCCTTAGGCACGGAGACTAGCTGCCCCCTCCCTACCCTCCCAGAGCTCGTCCTGCTCCCACCTGCCCGGTGCTAGAAGCAGAACAGTGACAGGGTCAGATCAAAAGAACAGAATATTTGCTGTTCTGAGAACAGTGGACCGCAGACACAGATTCGCAGCCCAACTAGTTCCGGCAAAGGGGAGGGAGCTGTGTAAGCGGACCGGCTGTAGTGGTGGTCACCGCCATTGCTCTGGGCCACCTCTCACAACTCACCCCGCCCTTTGACCCACCTATCTGGGCGGATCCCTACAGGAGTAAACAGAACTGCTGAAACATACGGGCTCTGAATATGGTGCAGAAAGAGCTTTGGATCTTCAAAAGCTCTCCACATCCCCACAGGGACGTGGCGCCCTATGACCTAGGTGAACTGTTAACAGAGGAGAAGCCTGTTTCCCAGGGAATTCCCCCATTGTGTAAGAAGCTGGAATAGTGCACAGAAAACATAGCACTACTGTGTGAGAGACGAAAAAAAGGCTGCAGTTGGAGAGAAAATAAAACATTCTACCAACAATTATTGGAAAACAAAAGAAAGACCTCTTCTTATCAACCTGTTGCAGAAGCCACTCTTCTAGATGTCTAGCAAGAGAAATAATAAATCAGTAATTGCCGTGAATAACCAAGGCAACAAGACAGCTCAGAAAGAAAGTGAAAACTCTCCAGATAAGGAACTTAAAGATATGGAAATATGTGACTTAAATGACAGAGAATTCAAGATTGCAGTTCCGAAAAAACTCAATGAGATGCAAGAAAACACAGAAAGGCAATTTAATGAACTCAAAAACACTATCAAAGAACATCATGAGCATTTTACGAATGAGATTGAAATTCTAAAAAAAGAACTAAATGGAATTTCTGGAGATTCAGAACTCAATAGAAGAAATTAAGAATGAAATAACCAGCTTAGGTAGTAGAGTTGACCAATGGAGGACAGAATCAGTGACATCGAAGATAGAAACCTGGAAATTACACAGATGGGAGAAGAAAGAGACTTGAGACGTAAAACAAATGAAAGAACTCTACAAGAACTTTCTGACTCCATCAGAAAGAGCAATATAAGAATAATGGGCATACCAGAAGGAGAAGAAAGAGAGAAGGGAACAGAGAATATATTCAAACAAATTGTTGATGAGAACTTTCCAAACTTGTGGACAGAACTGGATCCTCGAATCCAAGAAGCAAATAGAACACCTAATTACCTCAATCCCAACAGGCCTTCTCCAAGGCACATTGTATTGAAGCTGTCTAAAATCAACGACAAAGAAAGAATCCTCAAGGCAGCCAGGGAAAAGAAGACGGTAACATACAAAGGAAAGCCCATTAGATTATCATCAGATTTTTCAGCAGAAACTACGAGTCAGGAGGGAGTGGAACCAAATATTCAAACTATTGAAAGAGAGAAATTATGAGCCAAGAATAATATATCCAGCAAAGATCTCCTTCAGATATGAAAGAGGAATAAAGGCCTTCCAGACATGCAGAAGCTGAGGGAATTTTCTAATACACGACCTGCACTACAAGAAATACTAAAGGAGGCTATTCGACCACCATCGACAGGGACAATTTGTGGCAACATAAAAAGGGGGAGAGTAAAGGCCTGAAGCAGAATATGGGAATGAAGAAAGTAAGCATGCTGAAGAAAATGGAATACTCTAAATATCAAACTTTCTTTTGCATAAACTTAAGGGTAACCACTCAAAAAAATCCATAACTGAAATATATACTGCAATAAAAGAAGAAACAGAGGGAAACATCATAGAATACCACCACACACAAATAATAGACAACAAAAAGGCAAAAAAACAATGGAGACACAGCCTTACCGGAAAACTAAAGATAGAATGACAGGAAATCCTCACATATCAATAATCATTCTAAGTGTAAATGGACTGAACTCCCAATAAAAAGGCACAGAGTAGCAGATTGGATCAAAAAACTAAACCCAACCATATGCTGTCTCAAAAAGACACATCTCAACTACAAGGATGAGCATAGACTCAAAGTGAAAGGGTGGAAATTGACACTCCAAGCAAATGGTACCCAGAGAAAATCAGGTGTAGCCATAATGATATCAGATGAAACGGACTTCAGGGTGAAAAAGATAACAAGAGACAAAGATGGACATTTCACAATGGTAAAGGGGACTATACAACAAGAAGACACAGCAGTCATCAATATTTATGCCCCCAATCAGGGAGCACCGAAATATACCAAGCAACTACTAACACAACTAAAGTGAGAAACTGACCAAAACACAATTATACTAGGGCACTTAAATACATCATTGACAACTATGGATAGATCATCCAAACAGAAAATAAATAACGAAATAGCAGCCCTAAATGACACATTAGATGCAATGGACATCATTGACATATATAGAGCACTTCATCCTAAAACATCAGACTATACATTCTTTTCTAGTGTACATGGAACATTCTCAAGGATAGACCATATATTGGGATATAAACTCAGCCTCAGCAAATTTAAGAAGATTGAAATCATACCAAGCATATTCTCTGATCACAAGGCTTTGAAATTGGATATCAACTGCAAAAAGAAAGCAGGAAAAAACACAAATACATGGAGATTAAACAACATACTTTTAAAGAACGACTGGGTCAAAGAAGAAATTAGAGGATACATCAAAAGATACATAGAAACAAATGACAATGAAAATACATCCCACCAAAATTTTTGGGATGCAGCGAAAGTAGTTTTAAGAGGGAAATTTATATCATTACAGGCCTATCTCAAGAAAAAAGAAAAATCCCAAATAAATAACCTCATGTTACACCTTAAAGAACTAGAAAAAGAAGAACAAGTGAAACCCAAGGTCAGTGAAGAAAGGAAATAACAAAAATCAGAGTAGGACTAAATGAAATAGGGAACAAACAGATAATAGAAAAAATTAATGTGACAAAGAGCTGGCTCTTTGAAAAGATTAACAAAATTGACAATCCCTTGGCTAGGCTCACTAAGATAAAAAGAGAGAAGACAGTAATTAACAAAATCAGAAATGAAAAAGGGGAAGTTATCACGGACACCACAGAAATACAAAGGATCATCCAAGAATACTATGAAAAACTATATGCCACCAAATTCAACAACTTAGAAGAAATGGACAAGTTCTTAGAAACATATAGCCTTCCAAGGCTGAACCATGAAGAACTGGAAAATCTAAACAGAATGATCACCAGTAACGAAATTGAATCAGTCATCCAAAACCTTCCCAAAAGCAAAAGTCCAGGACCAGATGGCTTCACTAGTGAATTTTACCAAACCTTCGAAGAGGATCTAATACCAATCCTGCTCAAACTCTTCCAAAAAATTGAAGAAGAGACAGTACTCTCTAACTCATTTCATGAGGCCAACATTACCCTGATACCAAAACCTGGTAAGGACAACATAAAAAAAGAAAACTACACACCAATATCTCTGATGAATACAGATGCAAAAATCCTAAACAAAATTCTAGCAAATTGAATACAAAAAAAGATTATTCACCACGACCAAGTTGGGTTCATCCCTGGGGCACAAGGATGGTTCAACATCCACAAATCCATCAATGTGGTACACATCTCATAAACAAAATAAAGAACAAAAATCATATGATTATCTCAATTGATGCAGAAAAAGCATTTGACAACATACAACATCCATTTATGATTAAAACACTTAATAAAATAGGTATAGAAGGAAAATACCTTAACATAATAAAGGCCATATATGACAAGCCCTCAGCTAATCTCATAATTAATGGTGAAAAACTAAAGACCTTTGCTCTATGTGCAGGAACACGACAGGGTTGTCCCCTATCACCTCTGCTTTTCAACATAGTGTTGGAAGTCCTTGCCAGAGCCATCAGGCAAGAGAAAGAAATAAAAGGAATCCAAATTGGAAATGAAGAAGTTAAATTATCACTCTTTGCAGATGACATGATGCTATATATAGAAAACCCTAAAGACTTCACCAAAAAGCTATTAGAAACAATGAACGAATACAGTAAAGTTGCTGGCTACAAAATCAACGTACAAAAGTCCATTGCATTCCTACATACTAACAATGAAATCTCAGAAAAAGAAATACAAAAAGCAATTCTTTTTGCAATTGCAGCAAAAAGAATAAAATACCTAGGAATAAACTTAACCAAGGATGTGAAGGACGTATATGCTGAAAACTATACGACATTTTTGAAAGAAATTGAAGAAGACACAAAGAAGTGGAAAGACATTCCATGCTCATGGATTGGAAGAATCAACATAGTTAAAATGGCCATATTACCCAAAGCAATATACAGATTTAATGCAATCCCCATCAAAATCTCAATGGCATTTTTTAAAGAAATAGAACAAAAAAATCATCCCAGTTGTTTGGAACCACACAAGACCCTGAATAGCCGAAGCAATCTTAAGAAAAAAGAACAATACTGGAGGTATCACACTCCCTGATTTTTGCTTGTACTACAGGGATACAATAATCAAAACAGCATGGTATTAGCAGAAAAACAAACACATAGACCAATGGAATAGAATTGAGAACCCAGAAATAAAACCACATAAATATGGACAGATAATTTTTGACAAAGAAGCAAAAAGCATACAATGGAGAAAAACAGCCTCTTCAATTAATGGTGCTGGGAGAATTGGAAAGCCATTTGCAATAGAATGAAATTGGACTGTTATCTGTCACCATGTACCAAAATTAATTCAAAATGGATCAAAGACTTAAGCATAAGACATGAAACAATAAACTGCACAGAAGAAAACATAGGTACTAAACTTATGGACCTTGGGTTCAAAGAGCATTTTATGAATTTGACTCCAAAGGCAATGGAAGTAAAAGCTAAAATAAACAAATGGGACTATATGAAACTTAAAAGCTTCTGCACAGCAAAAGAAACCATTGACAAAATAAAGAGGCAACCAACTGAATGGGAGAAGATTTTTGCAAACAGTGCCTCCGATAAGGGGCTAATATCCAAAATATACAAGGAACTCATGAAACTCAACAACAAAAAAACAAACAACCCAATTGAAAAATGGGCAGAGGACCAGAAGAGACATTTCTCCAAAGAGGACATACAAACAGCAAATACACATATGAAAAAATGCTCCACATCACTAATCATCAGAGAAATGAAAATAAAAACCACAATGAGATATCACCTCACCCCCGTCAGAATGGCTATCATCAACAAGACAAATAGTAACAAGTGTTGGAGAGACTGTGGAGAAAAAGGAACCCCCATACACTGTTGGTGGGAATGCAGACTGGTGCAGCCACTATGGAAGGCAGTGTGGAGGTTTCTCAAAAATTACAAATAGAATTACCATATGACCCAGCAATACCTCTCCTGGGTGTCTACCCGAAAAAGCTGAAAACATTTATCCATAGAGACACGTGTGCTCCAATGTTCACTGCAGCTTTATGTACAGTGGCCAAGACATGGAAACAACCAAAATGTCCTTCGATAGATGAATGGATAAAGAAATTTTGGTATATATACACAATGGAATAGTATTCGGCAGTAAAAAAAAGATGAAATAGTGCCATTTGTGACAGCATGGAAGGAACCTGAGATTATAATGCTAAGCGAAATAAGTCAGAGAGAAAAAGGAAAGAACCATATGGTTTCATTGATATGTGGTATATAAAACTGAAAACAACAAAAGAACAAGACAAATGAAGAAAAAAAAACTCTTATACCTAGACAGTAGTTTAGGGGTTACCAGAGGGTCAGCAGGCAGGGGGTTCTAGAAGAGGGTAAACGGGGTCTAATATATAGTGATGAATAGAGAACTAACTCTGGGTTGTGAACACACAGTGTGAGATACAGATAATGTATTACAGAATTGCACACCTGAAATCTATGTAACTTTACCAACAATTGTCACCCCAATGAAATTTAATTAAACAAATAAACAAAAAAGAAATAAAGAAAACTGGGCTATTAAGGAGAACAGAGGGAAGGGCCAGTAACTGGTGGGGGATGGGTGGCCTGACTCTTGTTTGTGCTGCTGAGAAGAGTGGAATACTAATGGATGAACAACAGAACACAGAGCTTCACCCAACACATCTTTGAATATACATTTGACTGGAGAAGCTGAGAAAAGGTAATACTGAAAAAAGTGAATTGAAGTCCATGATGAGAGAAATGAGATTATAAGAGAGAATCTAGCATCTAAATGACATGAAGTCCCCAGGGACACCATATTCCAGGGTGCCACAAGAATTTACAATGAAATACCATGTTGCTGACATCACTTTCTGAAAACAGTATAGATGCCCCAAAGGGAATATGAGCAGAAATCGTGTCCATTGTCCAAACGGGGCCCGTCGAGTCCAACACTCTGTGGGTTGTGGAGAAGGAGAAGGGGGGCGCAGGGTTAAGAAAAGACAGTAGTCAGTAATAGAGTGCAAGCACGGGCCAAGGGGAACAGTCTCAGGGACTGAACCCCGAATCGAGCCAACGTGTAGTTTTTATTGGTAAACTTCTAAAGAGGTAACGATTGTTAATCTTAAGATCTGTGTGTTACGCAGCCTGCTGGCTGTCTCTCCGAAAGTTCCCATTGTGTTCCAGCCTGAACTTTGCCTTCACACACACACATATGGGAGCTTTTCCCATATCTCTCCATCAGGCCTCAGTTTGCTGAGGCACTCCCTTGTGAAATCCTGGGAAGAGCGCGGGGGAACAAACGGCTTGGCAGCTGTAAGGCAACAAGGGGCAAAGATGGACTCTGTCCACCAGTAATCTCAGCATCAACAACGTGCAAAATGATAGACTGCATTACTGGAGGTGGGCGTGTAAATGTGCTGCTGTTAGAAGAGGTCCACGTGGTAGAAACTAAGGAAATAAGGCCTTCTGTCAAAATCCAGTTAGAAACTGAGGCCTCTCATCAAAATGTATGTGCATAAGCCTTCTTCAAAGTAGATTCTCCAGCTCCAGTCAGGCCTTACTACGACTGAAGCCTGGCCAACATTTTTCCTGCAACTTCATAAAGACCCTGAGCCAGATCCCTCCAGCTAAGCCTCTTTATTTTGTCAATGGTTTCTTTTGCTGTGCAGAAGCTTTTAAGTTTCATATAGTCCCATTTGTTTATTTTTATCATATCCCTGAGCATGCTTTTATTTCTTATGAATCATATTCACCATTCTTATAAATGAATAAAGGTTATTCATTTCCATGCCTAGTCTTTCCCCCAAATCACTGCTTATTTCTCAAGTTGTTGAGAATAAAAGATTTAAGACATAAGTCAAAATTCCTTCAGACCTTTTTTCCTTTACTTTATCTTCTGCACTGTCAGAAATTATGCTTTTATAATATAAATTTTGACCTATTGAATTTCTATTAAAAAATATTTTCACAGCTTTCTGTTGTCTGCAGGTTAAAACTCAGCCTCCGTGCCTGGTCCATCTGTGGCCTGACTGCAGCCCTTTCCCCATGCATCATTCACCCGAAACACAACATTCCCAATTATTTTCTTGCTTGATTATAAATTCCCTGAGTAAAGTACAGTGTCATTCGTCACTGTATTTTTCAGTGCCCAATACAGTGCCTGAGATATGGTTGGTGCTCAATAAATTCCGTCTGCTTGCCAAAAAATACTCCATCTTGATCCCTCCAAATTTTGTCCCATCTACCAAAAGCAACTATCCTCGGATCATCACCTTCCAATCCCAGAGTCACCTCTTTCTTGATCTGATCTTATTGTAACAGTATTAGGTACTCCCTACATAATTTTTATAATGCTTATATCATGTTATAATAATATATTTACCTTTAAGTCTTCCCGGCTGCATCTAGGATGGAGCTAGGATTCATTTTTCTTGACCTTAATAATTATTGACTCAAACTAAAATCTTTAGTCCCCATACTCTAGTACTTCGGATCCAAAGACCTAAGTCACATTGTGTCCGAGTCTCCTTTCGCCAGTCCTTTCCACCTCACTTAGGAGCAACTGTCCACTTTATCTGTCTTCCCTCTGCTTCTGAGTTGAGCCAGGCTACACTATAGTGCTTCTCTCTATGGCATAGCTGCTTACTTTTGACTGGTGACCTTCTGTGCACCCCTATAAGACCATATCCCTACCCTAAACACGAACCTAGGAAACAAGCCCACTTACATTTTCACTTATACCATCCTCATTCCAGGTTACAGAACTCTACAGAGAATCAAAGTGGCCTCAGCCCACACCCCTGACTCCCACGAACTGACCTCTACTTGGGTTTCATCTCACTCCCTGAACTTGTTTAATGTTAGATGCCAGTAGTAGCTGCATTAAATTAAAGCTGAGTTGGTTAGCCCCTTGGACAATAAGCTGTCCAGTCTTGCTCCTTTTAGGAGTCAGTGACTGTAGTTAGATTAGCTGATGTTTAGCCCTACAAATGAAGAACAGAACTATTTTCTCATGTCTTTTATCCTCTTGATCCATCTGCTCTGACCTGAGACAAGCACAGAACATCATGCCTCACCAGAAAGTTATTTCAAAATTTGACTAACAAGTCTTTAGTAAGGCATTTGGGAAAGTCTTTTCTGATATCCTCTCTCTCTCTCTCTCTCTCTCTCTCTCTCTCTCTCTCTCTCTCTCTCTCGCACACGCGAGCGCACGCACGGCAATAACATAAGTTGGATGAAGGTTCAATCAAGTGGACAAATATATAGTTAATTGTTCACGAACAGAATAATGTGTTATGCATCATTCTTGAGTTTTGTAGTCAATGCCACATGGCTCTGTCTTCAGCCTTTTCCCATTCAACATTTTAATCCCTAATGTGAATAAGGATACACATTTTATCACTTTTACTCACACAGCCATGTCATTGTAAATGCATTGGATAATGAAATAAACATTTCACAAAAATCTCAGGTTAAAATAATATACATTTCAAGATGAAACTTAATTAGAAAAATGCAAAGCCCTTCTTTCAGATAAATAATTAAAATATTTCAAGATGGAAAGAATGGTTTAATGACAGATGTCATGCAAAAGAGTGAGGATTTTCTTTAAACATACTTCTCTCATATGTATTTTTGGTTGGTTGGTTCACTTTTATTTGCCTAGAAGAGACTCTAGCACAAAGTAGACATTCAATGAATGTTGTTCAAATAAATGAGTCAGGTGTATGTTACAACTACTAGAAAAAGCCATTAAAAGCTTAGGTTGCGTTAATAGAAATGGACAGACAATAGAACAGGACAGACCACAGGTTTGGTTGCTCTTTCTGTAGCCCCAGCACAGCTGTAGCAGTATTATGTTCAGTTCTGAGCAACATACTTGAGAGAGTTGCGTAAAGCTGAACTCTTCAGAGGAAAGTTGCCAGACGATGATACGCGAAAGCCAGCAGGAATCTCAGAAAATAAAGGTGAGTCATCAGCATTACTGTCTTTAAACGTACAAAACACCATTTGTGTGGGGGATGGGTACGTTTATTCTGGACGCTGTCCCAGGGAGAAACAAAACAAGTGAGAACAAGATTTTAGTCAATACAAAGGAAGTTTTTCTATAAAGGAAGGAAGGAAGACCTACCCAAAGATACCAGAAATGTCTTAAGAACTGAGTTCCTGCATTTTGAGGTGTGCAAGGTAAGGTGATGGAAGGAGAACTGACTGTGGGTGGTGAGCACACAATGTGATATATAGATGATGTCTCCCTGCTCTCATCATGGATATTCAAATCCTGATATTTTCAACTGTAAGTAAAATACCTTTCACTGGTCACTATAAAACATTACCTGACCCAGACGACATATTGATGTAAGCAGTGCCATGAGGTTCCTGCATATTACTTTTAGAAATATGTGGGGTATAAGTCAGTCCGTAGTGTGTGGGAGACAAATATTAGTATCCACACTCACAGATGAGAAACGTAAAACTCAAGAGACTGCAGGACTCAGTGAAGGTCACACAGCCAAGATGGAACAGAAATGAGTCTAGAATTATCTGAATGTTGTGTGTTGCACTAGTCACTGCACCATTTACCTTCCTGTATGTTTTCTATGGTGTTTATCTATAGCATAATTTATAACAAATAAAATTATTCATATACTAACATAGAATTAGACTATGAAATAGTTTAAACATAGAACTCTATTGTTTGTTTTTTACCCTCCTATGGACATATTTTAAGTATCTGAACAAAATATCTAGGACTTGTTTAGTGCTTCCAAACAACAAGGGTTTTCCTACAATATTGGAAAAATAAAACTACCTTTAATTCACACTGGCAGGTCATTTTTCTTGAAGGCCTAGAATGATGAAAGTAGCATTTTATGCTAAGACTCTAGAGATTGTAAACAAAATAAGAATTGCGTGTTTGAACCAAAAATTATGAAGTGTGGGTTCAGAATTTATTAGCATAGATCTAAAAGCCATTTAAACAATTGAAAATGATAAAGTTTTCACCAGCTATTCAGTTCATTCCCAGCAGGGAATTGATGAGCCCATCAGAGCCATAATCTATGTCTGCAGAGCGAGTTCGGGCAGGATTCTGCCCAACAAACTGTGGCTGATGCCTGGGAAGCCAGAGGTGGGTTCTTGAACTAGAGAAGCAGAAGAAGACGATAAGCGCAATTTAGACACCACCCAGTGGTCCTAGAGAATCGACTTTTCATAAGCTCAGTCACCTGAGGTGCATTGTAGGTGCATCTACAATGATTTATTTTTTTTGATTGCTGTGGTATATTGTGGGAAGTTATAAATTTCATTTGACAGAGAGCCACCATCCCCTCAAATTCACTGACATTTCTGTACCAAATTCCGGTGCAGCTTTAGGGAAAATGAGGTGAAAATATCTCTTTTCCGCCTACTAATTATCTCTCAAATTTTGGGACACTCTAGTCAGTAATGTCAGGGTGACCATCATAGTTTCACCAAAGATGCTTATTTTGTAACATGCTCAACTCCAATAATGATTCCACCTCTTACCTTCCCAGGCAATAAAACTCCGCATCATCTTAAGATCTGTCATTTACTTTGCTATAATTTAGCACATTCTCCTGCTTCCTGTTCTCAGGAGCTGCATTTTTCTCTCTTCAACTTTGATTCACGCTCCACAACCTGGAAACTTTTCTCCTATGAAATATTACGTTGTGGCAGAAAATCATCTCTTATGGTTTTATTATCTCAAAAACAACGGAGAGAAGCTTCTTCTCCCTGGAGGATTTAATCACCTTTCCTCTAAAGATACATAGCTTGGGGATTTCTGGTCAAAATGGCAGAGCTGGTAAACACTCTGCTCACCTCCTCTCAGGACCACATCAATTACAATTAAACCAAGAACAACATTATTGAGAATCGCATGAATTCTAGCTGAACCGAAGCGATACAACTACAAACTTACAGATGAAGCCACCTTGAGACTAGTAGGAGGGGCAGAGACCAGAAATATGGAATGGGCTGGACCCACAAAAACATATGACAATTAAAAATTGGGAGGGATATCTCAGCTGCACAGGTTCCCCACCCCCAGAGGAGTGAGGGGTTCCAGCCCCTCCCCAGCCTAGGGCTCCAGTGCTGGGGAGAGAAGTCCCCATAACTTCTGGCTGTGAAAACCAGGGGCGATTATGACTGAGTGTGACAGGGCAGCTGCACTGCCAGGCGCTCCTCTTAAGGGGGAACACATACGGACTTCCCCACTGTGGGGACAAAACCCCAAAAAAACAGTTTCCAGGCTCTCGGCCTCACATAGAAAGGTGCTGGCTCGGGTAGTAAATGGCCATCAACTGTGATCAGATGCCAGCAGCTGTGGCTAGTTGGCTGTCAGCTGTAACCCGTAAGCCATTGGCCACTAATATAACGGCTGTGGCTACGCTAGCAGAAGGAATGGGGGCTAGCAAGAAGATGGTGGCTGGCAAGCGCGGACTGCTGTTAGGCAGATTATGTAGATCCTGCTTCCTGTGTCTCCAGCCCAGCCGCCAGCGAGAATATATTAGTTTGACTCCCCTACTTATGGCTCCATGGGTGTTCCTTTTTGGCCTTACCGTGTCCTGCGTTCTTGGGTGGGGAGTGGGAGCTGAGACCCTGCATGACAAATGGCGCAGCGAGCAGGGTCCCCTGCGCCACACATGGTGTAGCCGGCAGGATACGGTGCTGGCCAAAGCTTTCCGAAGGGCAGTGGAGCAGTTTGTGCGTATGAAAGCTCAGTCTGAGGAAGACCAGGAGGAGCAGCTGCCGGAGAGCTCGATTTCCGTGGAGCGGTGGGAAGATGTGGATGGTTCCCCAACCAGCAGAGGCTGGAGAAAGCGGAGAAAGCGAAGGTTGTTGCGGCCCTGTGGGCTGGGAACTGCTTGCTGACGCAGCCTGGATGCGGGACTTGTCCCAGGAGGAAACGCTTGCTGAGTCCTCATTGTGAGATGAGGGTGAGGTCAAGGTCATCCCTCACCCCCAGGACAGCCCTGGCGAATGACTATGGACTATGGGGAATTGCCTTCCATCCCTAATTTAATGGACGCTTGACTGTTTGGGAACATACCACCATGTAGTGGGACTGGTTTGATGTTTGCTTTTGTGTCTTGACTGGCCACCATTGATAATATGTAAGCACCTTGATGTGAGCCACTGTTGTTCCAGCATAGTACTCCGAGAGGCCCAGAGAGAGAGTGGCAGTGCCCTGAGTGCCCTGGCTGTGTCCAGGAAGTCTGGCTGTGCCCAGAGAGAGTGGCAGTGCCCTGAGAGCCCTGGCTGTGTCCAGGAAGTCTGGCTGTGTCCAGAGAGAGTGGCAGTGCCCTGAGGCCCTGGCTGTGTCCAGGAAGTCTGGCTGTGTCCAGAGAGAGTGGCAATGCCCTGAGAGGCCCTGGCTGAGTCCAGGAAGTCTGGCTGTGTCCAGAGAGAGTGGCAGTGCCCTGAGAAACTCTGGCTGTGCCCGGGGAGACAGGTGGTACCCTAAGAAGCCCAGGAAGTCTGGCTGTGACCAGAAGTACTGTGGTGGTGCCCTGAGAAAAGCTGGCTGTGCCCGGGGAAACAGGTGGTACCCTAAGAGGCCCAGGAAGTCTGGCTGTGCCCAGAAGTACTGTGGTGGTCCCCTGAGAAAACCTGGCTGTGCCCGGGGAGACAGGTGGTACCCTAAGAAGCCCAGGATGTCTGGCTGTGCCCAGAAGTACTGGTGGTGCCCTGAGAAACCCTGCCTGTGCCCAGAGAGCCTGGCTGTGTTCAGGATAGTGCATTCACCTCCAGGCTCCTTGCACAGGGCCCCTCGCAGAAGACGCTTGTCGCGTAGATTGTGAGGCGAGACCCTGTAGGGGTGGAGTGTGGGGACAAAACCCCAAAAAAACAGTTTCCAGGCTCTCGGCCTCACATAGAAAGGTGCTGGCTCGGGTAGTAAATGGCCATCAACTGTGATCAGATGCCAGCAGCTGTGGCTAGTTGGCTGTCAGCTGTAACCCGTAAGCCATTGGCCACTAATATAACGGCTGTGGCTACGCTAGCAGAAGGAATGGGAGCTAGCAAGAAGATGGTGGCTGGCAAGCGCGGACTGCTGTTAGGCAGATTATGTAGATCCTGCTTCCTGTGTCTCCAGCCCAGCCGCCAGCGAGAATATATTAGTTTGACTCCCCTACTTATGGCTCCATGGGTGTTCCTTTTTGGCCTTACCGTGTCCTGCGTTCTTGGGTGGGGAGTGGGAGCTGAGACCCTGCATGACACCCACCAACGGAATCACTGGCTCTGAGCTCACCACTGGAATAGCAGCTCAGAAGGTACCAGGAACATATGGCGAGGAACTGAGTTTCCTGGATTCAGACCGAAGGCTGGAGGGGCTACTTTCTCCTGGATGGAGGAGCAGGCGAAAGCCATTGTTTGTAGAGCCCTCCCTCTCCCTGCGTGCAGATGCACAGACATCCCTTCTGAGTCTCATCAAACTGGCTAATGCCGTTCATTTGTCCTGGTGATTCTGAAACTCCGCCCAACCCAAATTTCAGGCACACCCAAGCTGCTTCCAGTTGCTTTTCCGTAAAAATGGCCTACTTTGACTCATACTATGGACATTCCTAAAATCTCTCAAAGGTTCACAAAACCCAAACAAGCAACATCTGGCTTCAGCATGACCCGTATCTGTGGCTGAGAGGCCCTGAGCCCGGCACTGGTGGCAGCTGGCTTCAGTTCATGGCTTGGCCTCTGAAGGCAACTCCAAGCACCGTGCAGGTGGTGACCATCTGCGGGTTGATAGGAGGCTCATGCCAGATGGCTACAAGAGACTCACTTCACATCACAAGACATACACAGATTGACAGAAAGGGATGGGAAAAAGAAATTTCATGACAGTGGCAATGGAAAAAAAAACGTGGGCTAGCAATACTTACACCGGACAAAATAGACTTTATAGCAAAGGTTATAACAAGATACAAAGAAGGACCCAGTAATTCCAGTTTTAGGTAATTATCTGAAGAAACCCAAAACACTTCTTCGAGGGAACCTGTGTATCCATATGTTCATTACAGCATTGGTTACAATGGCCAAGATATGGAGGCAGCCTGGGGTACCGTCGGTGGATGAATGGATAAAGAGGAGGTGGTATACACACAATGGAATATTGCTTGGCCGGGGACGGGAATGGGTTCTTGCCATCTGTGGTGGCATGGATGGACCTGGAGAGTATTAAGCTGAGTGGAGTATGTCAGACAGCGAAAGACAGAGGTAATGTGATTTCGCTTCTATGTGGAATCTAAAGAACAAAATAAACAAGCTAGAAATAAATTCATAGATACAGAGAACATCTTGATGATGGTTGCCAGATGGGAGGGGGCTTGGGAAAGGGTGAAAAGGGGAAAGGATTAAGAAGTACAAATTGGTTGTGTACATAGTAGTCATGGGGTTGTAGGGTGTAGCATAAGAAATATTGTCAGTAATATTGAAGTCATTATGTATGGTGTTAGTAATATTGTAACAACTATGTATGGTGTCAGATGGGTACTAGATTTATTGGGGTGACAGATGGGAGCGGTGTTGGGGGAAAGATGAAAAAGATGAAGTCATTAACAAGTACAAATTGGTAGTTACAAAATAGTCACAGGGATATAAAGTATAGGGAATATAGTCAATAATATGGTAATAACTATGTATAGTACCAGGCACATACTAGACTAGTAGGAGGTCAGTTCTTAAATTATATAAATGTCTAACGACTATGCTATACACCTGAAATTAATATAAAATGATACTGAATGTCAACCTGTAATTGAAAAATTAAAAGGGGGTGAAGATAGAGGGGAATAAGAGGTTCAGATTCGCAGGTATAAACAAATAAGTCATGGGGATGTAATGTACAGCAGGGGAATAAAGTAATAATATGGTGATGGCATTGTACAGTATCAGATCGTTGCTGGACTTACGGTGATCACTTCTTTGTGTATATGTACATGAAATAACTATTGCATGCACCTGAAACTAATATAATATTGCAAGTTGTCTGTATTTTCATAAAAATTTTAAATTATATAAAAAAATAAAGACACATAGCTTGCAACACCCACAAAGCTTCAATTTATTACGGAATATTAAGAAATCGTGGAAAAAGCACTGGACTTGAACTCAGAATATGTGACCTTGAACCCAGTGTCTGTTACTTAGCCTGGTAAAGTATCTCTGAGTCTGGGTTTTGTTCACTGTTAGGTATGAAAATAATACCTACTTCAGAGCCATTGTAATGATAAACATAAACAAATCATGTAAAAACAAGTCAGTATCCAAAATGTTTGAATTGTCTAGCTACAAACAAGTCAGTATCCAAAATGTTTGAATTGTCTAGCTAATATTCCTAAGGCTATTGACTTTTTAGTCCTTAGAGCTCCAACTATGTTGTAGATGTGCATGAAGTAAAAATTATTATCCAGGGAACTAAGAGCCAATATGGTAACAGAAGGCGGCAGAATCTCTCCTGAGTGAATTAAGTTTCTAGTAACACCACTTTACTTATTGAAAATATTATTAGGAAAAAAATCACAGGAGTATTATTATCTCCAAGACTTTTTCGTTAAAGCCGGGAAGAGTTATTTTCAAAACTCCCCATTTCCTATTATCAGATATACAGGTATTTATTTTTGTACTTCATAACATTGTAAAGAAAAGAAATGTCTTCTTTCCGTGGAAAAATCTAACTTGGGCATTTCTGAGTCCACTTCTGTCAATACTCAGAGAAATCATGACTCTTAAGAGTAGCCTATGTACGGGGGTCTAATATATGCTGATGGAAAGAGAACTGACTCTGGGAGGTGACCGCACAATGTGAGATATTGATAATGTTTTACAGAATTGTACACCTGGAATCTGTATAATTTTACTAACAATTCTCACCCCAATAAATTTAATTTAAAAAAAAAAGAGTAACCTATGTAATGGGGCTAAGAGGGCACTAAAGTCCTTCCTGGGTAAAATTTAAATAATGGAAGAACTTACTCAGAAATCTTTTAGGGCACAATGTGTTCATAAAATGAATACATTGACAATAGACAGGGGCATTTTCTCATTACTAACGCAAACAGTTTTTCTCTGAGGAATAAGTGACATAGCTGCTGAAGATTTCCTGTTCACTTAAAAACGCATACCACAAAGCTGGATGCTTATTTGAGTTCAAATTATGAAGAAGCCAGCTAAAGTTTCCAAATGTAAACACTTTTGGATTATTGGCAAGATGGACCAGGAGCCTGAAACCCTCAGGTGAGGTAGAATAAGAAATCTGTGAGATGTGCATTCAATACAGACTTGTTGTGTCATCATCTTGGTCTTTCTGGCTGGCAAGCTGTCCCTTGAGGGCCCCAATATGTTAAACACGTGGAACCCAGCAAAGTTACCATTGACCCAACTAGAGGCTTCCTTCCAATTTGAAAACAATTGTTGCTTTCCTCCCTAAAGAACTCTGGTGCTACTTTTATTTACTAATGCTATGGGCAGAATTGTGTCACTTACCTATCGATATTAATAGTACAGAGGGGGCTCTACTGCTCTTAGCACTTAACTTGGACAGTTATCTCAACATATATGACATTACTTTAGCAGCTACTCACCATGAATAATAATTTTCCTTCACATGTCATTTTATAATGAATCTCTATGTATTCTACTTTCTTCTCATCCAGTGTGTATTTAATTATATTCAGTTACTAGTTTTTTGTATTTACCTCATGTGCTATGCCTTGTTTTAAATTTGAGTACATAGTTTTCCATTGAAAACAAGCAAATATGCCCAAGAAGGCATGTACTCACGGTTCTCTGATACTCCAGAGAACTGAAATACTTGCTGTGATTTACTTTTAGTGAACTTTTCTTTGAGTTTGAATATGAATTCTATTATTTCTATCCACATAGTAATTTATACATTATTTTTCATCCCTATTAAATCTTCATCAAGGGCATTAGTTTGGAAATATTTTCTGTCCGTTTGAAGCTCTGTTAGTCGGTAAGGTGTGCTCCATCCTTTCCCAATGCTTCAAAGATCAATCTGACCCATTAGACCCGTAAAAATCTGCGTAAAATGAGTTATTTCTACAACAGATCATGATTTTTGAAGACACTGATTTTTTTTTCCCCACTTCCTGGCTGGTCGCCTTCAGAGTTGTGCCCTATATAGCAGTGTCTGTCCACGTGCTGCTTCACCTGATAAAATGGGGCATAACATAGCAAATCAGAATCATCTGCAATTAGAAAATGTATCAAGTGTCAGACAAGGTGTTTCCTTTTCTAATACGTGAATCTCAGTTCTGGAAAATCAGTATCTCCTTTAAGGGTATTTTTAAATAACAGAAACCAGTTTTGTCTGGTAATGCAGCAGGGTTAGAAAGAGGGAAAAGATAACCAAGAACAGGAAAACATGCACATAGAAGTCTGCCAAACCAACTTAGATAACCAAATTGTCCAAATATAGATAACTGGAGACAACAAATAACTCCTCTGTATTCTCTTAAGGAGCACTTCCTGGAACATTTAGATTTTCCAAAACCCCCAGATTTGGGAAGTAACTCTTATCATACTAATAGACTTGGGTGAGGCAGAGAAGGGCACACCTAGGGATGTTTTGTACTTTTCCCTCCTGCCTAGCAAGCAGTCCAGTGTCCCCGAGTAGCAGCGCAGGGGCCCGCCGCACTTCCACGGATTCGCCTGGCAAGGACGTAATGGGTCCGCATGGATTTCGAGCATTTCTTGCTTATTGCACAGCAAACAGCATGACTTCATGTTTGCTTTAGTTCCCTTTGCTCCAGGAAGTCCACGGGGCTGTGAAGAAGCAGGCCCAGGTAGATACTGCGCACACCGTGAAACTGCGAAATGGCTGAGAAACACTGAATTTAGGAAACTGTCAATCTGCCTTCGTGTCTCCACCCAGCTGTGGGGACATACGGCCCACAACCTGTAGTTCAGGTCTATCCAAGGCCTGCAGTGGTCCTGCCTGATGAGGCCCAGCAGTGTGTCCTCAGGCTTAAACCTTATTTCCCTGCCCCAAGCCTGCTATGCCTGGGGGAAACCTCTGAATAACTTTAATGGAAAGCTTTCGATGAGCTACTATGTGTAAATTACCTAACATCTGATAAGTATCCTAGCATTCTTTTTAACACCAATGGGTCCTGGGTTTGTATTTATTTTCCTCCTTCCCCATGATAGTTTCGCCTTCATGAATTTGGTTGCCGTCTAGTTTGCCTTGTAAAGCAAAGCAAAACAACTAAACAAACACAAAACCTGGAGGCCTATCTAAACAGCAGTCAATTTGGCTGGTACCTGGCACCTTATCTCACTCCTATTATCTCCACTGCTTTGCATCCCAGTCTCCGCTAGGTGGGGTCCTATTATAGCTCAGAGACCTTCCAAGTCCAAGCCACCATCATGTAGCTAACCAGAGCCACGATTGCCCCTCCCCCAAGCCCGCAAGATGCCTCTTACCACCCTACCGCCTTGGAGTAGATCCACTGTGACACAAACATGGGCCAAGCCTGAGTACAGATTGCAGCTCATGCTTGGATACAGTGATTTCTTCCTGACCATTTTATAGGACGCTGTACTATAGGATTAAAGACCTTCCTCGACCCCGGCTACATCCCTGTCACACTTATCTTTTCTCTCCTTGCCAAGTCGTAGCATACCTCTAGTGCTAATGTTTTGTGAACTCTAAAACAATAGGAAAAGGACAAACCCTAATTTTTTAGCATCTCCTACATGTTTCCTGCATCCATTGACTATAATCCTACTAAAGGATTTTCTGTAATCTTCTCGGGAAACTGGCATAAGCCTTCTGCTTCCAGGATTACTGATTAAGCTCCTCTTATCAACCTTATTATTCAGTATGACACAATGGCAGACATCATACCAGAGCACTCCAGGGGTAACCCACAGGGTAGAATATTTTTAAATTTTGTTCTTCTTGTATCCCCTTTGTTACGGAGCGAGTCCCCAAGAAATGACCACGGAGCCGAATTGGACAAATTAACAAGGCCTTTATTACAGATTCGAATCTGGGCTCAAGCCTCTACTGACATAGCAGTGAGCAAGAGCCCTGAGCACTGTTTCCCATCCCTTTTTATGTGTCTTGGAGACAAAAAGGGGTGCTGTGTTTTTTTAAGGGGATGTTCTCAGGGGTAGGTTTTCCTTAAGGGAATGTTCCCAGGGGTAAGGGGATGTTCTGCTTATCTTTGCTGCAGCAACAGGATATCTAGTTTTGGGGTAAGCTTAACTGGGTACATGGTTTTAACGGAAGATATGTTCGGGTGGCCGAAAATTTCCCATGGCACTTTTGCTCTGACCTGCTTATCTTCCATTGTTAGGTAGCTTGCCTAAGCTGAATTGAGGCACGGGGTTGTTTTTTTTCTTTTCTTGACCTCCTTGTCACACCCTTATATGCTTAGGTCATTCTGTTATTTGGTTAGCCAGTGCGTCAGAGAAGGGATAACACTGAGGAAGAAACAGAAATAAAACAGTCCTTTTATTTTAAAATTTCTAGGCTTTAGAGGTCATTATAAAGACTTTGACTTTTACTTGGAGTGAGGTAGGAAGTCAGAGGAGATCTGAGAACAGAGCATTAGAAGACAATGCCTTTTGCTTCTTGGATCCGAGGATCCAGTTCTTTCCACAAGTTTGGGAAGTTCTCATCGACGATTTGTTTGAATATATTCTCTGTTCCCTTCCCTCTTTCTTCTCCTTCTGGTATGCCCATTATTCTTATATTGCTCTTTCTGATGGAGTCAGAAAGTTCTTGTAGAGTTCTTTCATTTCTTTTAAGTCTCAAGTCTCTTTCTTCTTCCATCTGTGACACAATAAACTGCATTGAAGAAAACATAGGTACTAAACTTATGGACCTTGGGTTCAAAGAGCATTTTATGAATTTGACTCCAAAGGCAATGGAAGTAAAAACTAAAATAAACGAATGGGATTATATGAAACTGAAAAGCTTCTGCACAGCAAAAGAAACTATTGACAAAATAATGAGGCAACCAACTGAATGGGAGAAGATTTTCGCAAACAGTTCCTCTGATAAGGGGCTAATATCCAAAATATACAAGGAACTCATGAAACTCAACAACAAAAAAAACAAATAACCCAATTGAAAAATGGACAGAGGACCTGAAGAGACATTTCTCCAAAGAGGATATACAAATGGCAAATAGACATATGAAAGAATGCTCCACATCGCTAATCATCAGAGAAATGCAAATGAAAACCACAATGAGATATCACCTCACCCCAGTCAGAATGGCTTTCATAAACAAGACAAATAGTAACAAGTATTAGAGAGGCTGTGGAGAAAAAGGAACTCTCATACACTGTTGGTGGGAATGCAGACTGGTGCAGCCGCTATGGAAGGCAGTGTGGAGGTTCCTCAAGAAATTACGAATAGAATTACCATATGACCCAGCAATCGCTCTCCTGGGTATCTACCCCAAAAATATAAAAGCATTTCTCTATAGAGACACGTGTACTCCAATGTTCATTGCAGCTTTGTTTACGGTGGCCAAGACATGGAAACAACCAAAATGTCCTTCGATAGATGAATGGATAAAGAAGTTGTGGTACATATATACAATGGAATACTATTCGGCGTTAAGGAAAGATGATATAGGAGCATTTGTGACAACATGGATGGATCTTGAGAGTATAATGCTAAGTGAAATAAGTCAGACAGAAAAAGCAGAGAACCCTATGATTTCACTGATATGTGGTATATAAACCAAAAAGAACAAGACAAACAAATGAGAAACAAAAACTCATAGACACAGACAATAATTTAGTGGTTACCAGAGGGTAAGGGGGTGGGGGGTGGGTGATGAGGGTAAGGGGGATCAAATATATGGTGATGGAAGGAGAACTGACTCTGGGTGGTGAACACACAATGGGATTTATAGACGATGTAATACAGAATTGTACACCTGAAATCTATGTAAATGTACTAACAATTGTCACCCCAATAAATTTAATTAAAAAAAAAAAAGAAGACAATGCCTTACTTGAAAAAGATTTCTCCAGATGTTCTGTTGAGAATAAACTGAAGGGAATGCTGGGTCAAAAGCAGGGCCTCTGATTGAGAGGATATTATACTCCAGGTGATTGATGGTGGAAGCTGGACAGGCATGGCAGCAGTAAAGAGAGTAAACTGCAGTTCTGTTCTGGACATATTTCAGAATGGTAACCTGTTAGTGAAAGGAAGAAGTCTAATTAAGAGACTAGAGAGGTTGGCAAGACAGTGTGAGTTTAGACACATAGCTTGGGATGTTCTAGCTGTCTACATCTTTCTTATCTGAAACTGCTCAGGAACTTTTCTCAAGGACTCTGTCTAATGAACAACGTTAATCTTCTCCAGCTACCTGACTATATAATTAAATGAACCACGATTACTTTATCTGTTTGGAGACCTGCATGATTTTCCCTTGAGAGGAGCCATGCAAGTAATTTCAAAGTCTATGCAAACTTCAGTTGGATTCAACTGCACACATGAATAATCCTGACTGTATGGTGAAAATTCCAAGACAAGGCGTTACATGGTAACAATATGCTTCAAGGAGAAAGGGTCCTTGATCTGGCATCTGAAGACGAGACACATATGGAGAGATGGAAGGAAGCGGAGGTTTTCTAGATGAACTCAACAAGGAGATGAAGGCCTCGGAGGCATGAATTACCTTAGCAGTTTCACAGGACTCTAATACCCTCTTCTGAGTTCCACAGCTTCTGTGTCTTGAGATGACTGATTTTCTGTGGGGTGGGAGGGCAGGGCCTTTAATGGGGACTCCCTCTGAAGAAGAGTGTTCCATAATTTGTGGAAGATGGATAGTTTGAAGAAGCACATCTGCCATCAACCCCAACGGAAAGTATGGGTGCAGATTATTAGTAAGGTGGTTCAGCAGATGGAAATATAAAATTAGAACACTTAGTCTCTGCAGCCGAGGAGTGCTACAATGGTTAAGCAAGAGCGGTACCCCACAAGCCAGGGAAGGAGAACCTCATTGGCTATTTTTTTAGGAAACTGCTCTGTGTGAGACATTCTTCTAGGCTTTTTACACTGTTATTTCCTTAATGCCCAGAACAAGTTAGGAAGTAGGTATTTTCCCCCTCATTTTGCAGATGAGAAAATTGGGTTTGTAAGATTATGTAATTTGTTCAATAGGTGAAGGCTGGAGTCAAACACAGGTCTGCCTGATGCCCTTTCAAACGGCTGATGCTTTTCTCACCAGTCCTTTTGTTCCTAATAGTAGTTTATTCAAGAATTTTTTTCTCCTCTTTTGGATATATATAGAGAGAGACATGCATATATATGAATTATGTATCAACATAGATAGGTCGTACAAATTAATTTTCTACTCATATAAAACAAACAAAATAGGTGAAGTGATCTGTAACCCAAAATACAGAAGATTTCAGATCATTGCTTCCCTCTATCTACATTAACATCTAGTGGGACTTTTTTTTTTAAATTAAAGTTTATTGAGGTGACAATTGTTAGTAAATTTACACATTTTCAGGTGTACAATTCTGTAATATATCATCTATATATCACACGGTGTGTTCACCCCCAAGAGTCAGTTCTCTTTCCATCACCGTTTATTGGATCCCCTTTACCCTCATCTACCACTCCCCTCCCCACTTACCCTCCGGTAACCACTAAACTATTGTCTGTGTCTATGAGTTTTTGTTTCTCATTTGCTGTCTTGTTCTTTTGTTGTTTTTGGTTTCTATACCACATATCAGTGACATGATATGGTTGTCTACTTTTTCTGTCTGACTTATTTCGTTGTCTGACTTATTTCGATGGATGAATCTCAAGATCCATACATGTTGTCACAAATGGTCCTATTTCATCTTTCCTTATGGCTGAATAGTATTCCATTGTGTATATATACCATAACTTCTTTATCCATTAATCTATCGAAGGACATTTTGGTTGTTTCCATGTCTTGGCCACTGTAAATAAATCTGCAATGAACACTGGAGCACACTTGTCTTTATGGATAAATGTTTTCAGATTTTTTGGGTAGATACCCAGGGGAGAGATTGCTGGTTTGTATGGTAATTCTATATAGGAATGAAATGGACTTTTGTGTATGTTGATTTTGTAGCCGGCCACATTACTGTATTGGTTGGTTGTTTCTAATAGTTTTTTGGTGGAGTCTTTAGAGTTTTCTATATATATCATCACGTCATCTGCGAAGAGCGATAATTTAACTTCTTCATTCCCAATTTGGATGCCTTTTATTTCTTTCTCTTGTCTGATTGCTCTGGCGAGGACTTCCAACACTATGTTGAAAAGCAGAGGTGATAGGGGAAAGCCCTGTCGTGTCCCTGAACGTAGAGCAAAGGGCTTCAGTTTTTCACCATTAATTATGAGGTTAGCTGAGGGCTCGTCATATATGGCCTTTATTATGTTAAGGTATTTTCCTTCTATACCTATTGTATTAAGTGTTTTAATCATAAATGGATGTTGCATCTTGTCAAATTCTTTTTCTGCATCAATGGTATAACCATATGATTTTTGTCCTTTATTTTGTTTATGTGTTTATGTAACACATTGATGTTTTTGCGTATGTTGAACCATCCTTGTGCCCCTGGGAAAAACCCCACTTGGTCGTGATGAATATAACGTATTGTTGCATTCTATTTGCCAGAATTTGGTTTAAGATTTTGCATCTGTATTCATCAGAGATATTGGTCTGTAATTTTATTATTTTGTGTTATCCTTAACAGTCTTGGTATCAGGGTAATGTTGGCCTCATAGAATGAGTTAGGGAGTATTGTCTCTTCTCGCATTTTTGGAAGAGCTTGAGCAGGATTGGTATTAGATCCTCTTTGAAGGTTTGGTGCCATTCACTAATGAAGTCACCTGGCTTCACTTTTGCTTTTAGGAAGGTTTTGGATGACTGATTCAGTTTCCTTACTGGTGATCATTCTATTTAGATTTTCTGATTCTTCATGATTCAGCCTAGGAAGGCTATATGTTACTAAGAAGTTGTCAACTTCTTCCAGGTTACTGAATTCGGTAGCATGTAATCCTTCTTAGTATACTTGGATGATCCCTTGTATTTCTGTGGCATCCGTGATAACTGCCCCTTTCATTTCTAATTTTGTTTATTAGTGTCTTTTCTCTTTTTATCTTAGTGAATTTAGCCAAGGGTTTGTCAATTTGTTAATCTTTTCAAAGAACCAGCTCTTGTCACATTAATTTTTTCTATTGTCTTTTTGTTCTCTATTTCACTTAGTTCTGCTCTGATTTTTATTATTTCCTTTCTTCTGCTGACCTTGGGTTTCATTTGTTCATTTTTTTCTAGTTCTTTAAGGTGTAACGTGAGGTTATTTACGTGGGATTTTTCTTGTTTCTTGATATAAGCCTGTAATGATATAAATTTCCCTCTTAAAACTGCTACGTTGCATCCCAAAAATTTTGGTAGGACGCATTTTCATTCTCATTTGTTTCTATGTATCTTTTGATCTCTCCTATCATTTCTTCTTTGACTCCATCGTTCTTTAAAAGTATGTTGCTTAATCCCTGCGTGTTTGTGGTGTTTCCTGCTTTCTTTTTGCAGTTGATATCCAATTTCAAAGTCTTGTGATCAGAGAATATGCTTGGTATGATTTCAGTCTTCTTAAATTTGCTGAGGATAGTTTTATGTCCCAATATATGGTCTATCCTTGAGAATGTTCCATGTATTTGTAGAACAAAATGTATATTCTGATGTTCTAGGATGAAGTGCTTTATAAATGTGAATTATGTGCATTTCATCTAATGTGTCATTTAGGGCTGCTATGTCTTTATTTATTTTCTGTTTGGATGATCTATCCATAGCTGTCAATGATGTATTTAGGTCCCCTAGTATAATTGTGTTTTAGTCAATCTCTCCCTTTAGTTCTGTTAGTAGTTGCTTGGTATATTTCAGTGCTCCCTGATTGGAGGCATAAATTTTGATGACTGTCATGTCTTCTTGTTGTACAGTCCCCTTTTTCATTATGAAATGTCCATCTTGGTTTGGTTTCTTGTTACCTTTTTCACCCTGAAGTCTATTTCATCTGATATCAGAACGGCTACACCTGATTTTCTCTGGATAGCATTTGCTTGGAGTGTCAATTTCCACCCTTTCACTTTGAGTCTATGCTTGTCCTTGTGGCTGAGATGTGTCTCTTGGAGACAGCACATGGTTGGGTTTAGTTTTTTGATCCAATCTGCTACTCTGTGCCTTTTGATTGGTGAATTCAGTCCATTTACATTTAGGACGATTATTGACAGTGAGGATTTTCTATCATTCTATCTTTAGCTTTCTGGTAAGACTGTGTCGTCATTGTTTCTTTGCCTTTTTGTTGCTATTATTTCTGTGTGGTGGTATTCTATGATTTTTCCATCTGTTTCTTCTTTTACTGCAGTATGTATTTCAGTTCTGGATTTTTTTTGAGTGGTTAGCATTAAGTTTATGTAAAAGAAAGTTTTACAGATATTTAGAGTATTACATTTTCTTCAGCACGCTTACTTTCTCCATTCCCATATTCCGGTTCAGGCCTTTACTCTCTTCCCTTTTATGTTTTGGTTGCCACAAATTGTCCCGTTGATGGTGGTCGAATAGCCTCATTCGGTATTTCTTGTAGTGCGGGTTATGTGTTAGAAAATTCCCTTTGCTTCTGTATACTTGGAAAGGTCTTTATTCCTCCTTCATATCTGAAGGATATCTTTGCTGGATATATAATTCTTGCTCATAATTTCTCTCTTTTAATGTTTGAATATTTGGTTCCCCTCCTGCTTGGTTTGTAGAGTTTCTGCTGAAAAATCTGATGATATTCTAATGGGATTTCCTTTGTAGGTTACTGTCTTCTTTTTCCTGGCTGCCTTGAGGATTCTTTCTTTGTCATTGATTTTTGTCAGTTTCAATACAATCTGTCTTGGAGAAGGCCTCTTGGGAATGAGGTAATTAGGTGTTCTATTTGCTTTTTGGGTTCCAGGATCCAGTTCTTTCCACAAGTTTGGGAAGTTTTCATTGACTATTTGTTTGAATATACTCTCTGTTCCCTTCTCTCTTTCTTCTCCTTCTGGTATGCCCTTTATTCTTATAGTGCTCTTTCTGATGGAGTCAGAAAGTCCTTGTAGAATTCTTTCATTTCTTTTAAGTCTCAAGTGTCTTTCTTCTTCCATCAGTGTCACTTCCGGATTTCTATCTTCGATGTCACTGATTCTTTCCTCAACTCTACTACCTAACCTGGCTATTTCAATCTTCATTTCTTTTACTGAGTTCTTAATCACCTGAAATTCTATTTGGTTCATTTTAAAATGTCAATCTCTTTGGTGAAATGTTCATTTTGTTCTTTTATTTTGTGTCTGAATTCATTAAAGTGCCTGTCTGTGTTTTCTTGCATCTCGTTCCATTTGTGAAGAACTGCAATCTTGAATTCTCTGTCACATATTTCAAATATTTAAGTCACATATTTCTATATCTTTAAGTACATTTTCTAGAGACTTCATTTTCTCCCTGAGCTGTCTTGTTATTCATGGCCATTAACGATTTATTATTTCTCTTCCTAGACATCTACAGGAGTGGGTTCCTCAATAGGTTGAAAGAAAGAGGTCTTTTGTTTTCCAGTAGGTGTTGGTAGAATGTTTTATTTTCTCTCCAAATGTAGCCTTTTCTCTCACACTGTAATGTTATGTTTTTTCTGCACTATCCAAATTCTCACACAATGAGGGGATTCCCTGGAAGGCGGGCTTCTCCTCTGTGAACAGTTGGCCTTGGTCATACGGCACCACCTCCACAGGGGGATGTGGAGCACTTCTGAGGTTCCAAAGCTCTTCCTGCACCAGATTCATGTCCGTGTGTTTTAGCAGCTGTTTACTCCTGCAGGGATCTGCCCAGATAGGTGGGGACAGGGGCAGGGTGTGTTGTGAGAGGCGGCCCAGAACAATAGCAGCTTTCACCACCACAGCCCGTCCTGCTTCCACAGCTCCCTCCCCTTTGCCAGAACTCACTGGGTTGCAAGTCCATGTCTGCGGACCACAGTTCTCAGAACAGGAAATATTCTGTTCTTTTGATCTGACCCTGGTACTGTTCTGCTTCTAGCACTGGGCAGGTGGGGGAAGGGCGAGATCTAGGAGGGTGGGGGGGTGGCTAGTCTCAGTGCCTAAGACTTCCGTTCTCTGCTCAGCAGTGAGGGCTTAAACCACCGTTTTCAGCCTTCTTCCCTCAGTCTTTGTTTTCACGTCTCTGTCGTGAGCATTGGGTTCAGCTGTGTTATATGCTGTCCCTTCAGCCCTGTGGGCCATAAGTGGAGCCCTAGCAGTCCGAGTTCTTCCCTCTCCCTCAGCTGTGGTAGTTCTGGGATGCAGCAAGCTCGGAGCACTGAGCTAGGTCTGCGTCCTGTGCCCGTGCAGCTCGATCTCCGCACTACTCCCTTCCCTCCTCCCCCAATCTTGCAATTTACCCACCTTTAGATGATTTCAGTCGTGTGCCCCTTCATCTTGTCTGTCTGCTGCACCGGAAGTCCTTCGTGGAGCTATAGTTGTTCAATTTGTAGTAAATTCCAGGGGACATTTCCAGAGGCTCACCTCATGCAGCCATTTTTATGACATAATCTTCAGTATTTTTATAATATGGTTTTGTCCTAACACCATTCGAGATGGGGAAAACCCTTGTACAACACGGATTCCTAGAACACGATTTCACTCTAACATTGTTTGAGAATTAGACAAATTCCCAAACAACATGGAGCACAATATGAGCTTTAAAGAGCAAAAAATATCTCATTTGAAATTGGGGAAATCTCTGAATAATACGAACATAATAAAAGCTCAGTAGTGATGATGAAGAAAACATTATTATTTAATACCTATTAATATGTTACACTTTTGGTGAAAATTGTTTCAATAAAGATATTTCTCTTAATTATAAAAATATAACAGTAATTTTTTTAATTTTTTTTTTTACTTTTTGGAACCTAGCTCGGTTATTTGTACTAGTTCTTTGTTTCATATAACACAAATTCACATAACACTGCATTTTTAAAGACTCTAATAACCATGTCATATGGGGGTTACGTGTACATCATTGACAGCTATGGATAAATCATCCAAACAGAAAATAAATAATGACATAGCAGCCCTAAATGACACATTAGATGAAATGGACATAACTGACATTTGTAGAGCACTTCACTTTGAATATCAGATTACACATTCTTTTCTTGTGTACACGGAACAGTCTCAAGGATTGACCATATGTTGGGACATAAAACCAACCTCAGCAAATTTAAGAAGATTGTAATTATCCCAAGTATATTCTCAGGTCACAAGGCTTTGAAATTGGATATGAACTGCAAAAAGAAAGCAAGAAAAACCACAAATTTGTGGAGACTAAACACAATCCTTTTGAAGAACAACAGGTCAAAGAAGAAATAAGAGGAGAGATCAAAAGATACATAGAAACAAATGAGAATGAAAATACATCCTACCAAAATTTTGGGGATGCAGCGAAGGCAGTTTTAAGAGGAAAATTTATATCATTACAGGCCTATCTCAAGAAAAAAGAAAAATCCCAGATAAATAACCTCATGTTACACATTCAAGCAGTAGAAAAAGAAAAACAAACAAAACCCAAGGTCAGCGGAAGAAAGTAAATAACAAAAATCAGAGCAGGACTAAATGAAATAGAGAACAAAAAGGCAATAGAAAAAATTAATGCCACAAAGAGTTGGTTCTTTGAAAAAATTAATAAACTGACAAACCCTTGGCTAGACTCACTGAGATAAAACGAGAAAAGACACAAATACACAAAATCAGAAATGAAAAAGGGAAGTTTTCACAGACACCACAGAAATACAAAGGATCATCCAAGAATACTATGAAGGATTATATGCCAACAAATTCAATAACCTAGAAGTAATGGACAAGCTCTTAGAAACATAACCTTCCTGGGCTGAATCACAAAGAATTGGAAAATGTAAATAGACCGATCGACAGTAAGGAAATTGAATCAGTCATCCGAAAACTTTTCAAAAGCAAAACTTCAGGACTAAATTGCTTCACCAGTGAATTCTACTAACATTCAAAGAAGATCTAATACCTGTTCTACTCAAACTCTTCCAAAAAGTTGAAGAAGAGACGATACTCCCTAACTCATTTTATGAGGCCAACATTACCCTGATACTAAAACCTGGTAAGGACAACACAAAATAAGAAAATTCCAGACCAATATCTCTGATGAATACATATGCAAAAATCCTACACAAAATTCTGGCAAATCGAATGCAACAATGCATTAAAAAAATTATTCATTACGACCAAGTGGGGTTCATCCCCGAGGCACAAGGATGGTTCAACATCTGCAAATCCATCAATGTGATACACCGCATAAACAAAATAAAGGACAAAAATCATATGATTATATCAATTGATGCAGAAAAAGCATTTGATAAGATACAACATCCATCTATGATTCAAACACTTAATAAAATAGGAATAGAAGGAAAATACCTTAACATAATAGAGGCCACATATGACAAACCCTCAGCTAATCTCATAATTAACAGTAAAACTGAAGCCCTTTGCTCTATGTTCATGAACACGACAGAGTTATCCCCTATCACCTCTGCTTTTCAACATAGTGTTGGAAGTCCTTGCCAGAACAATCAGGCAAGAGAAAGAAATAAAAGGCATCCAAATGGGGAATAAAGACGTTAAATTGTCACTCCTTGCAGATGACATGATACTATATATAGAAAACCATAAAGACTCCACCGAAAAGCTCTTAGAAACTGTAAACGAATACAGTCAAGTTTCCAGCTATAAAAGCAATGTACAAAAGTCCTTTGCATTCCTAGATACTAACAATGAAATCTCAGAAAAAAATAAAAAAATAATTCCTTTTGCAATAGCATCAAAACAATAAAATACCTAGGAATAAATTTAACCAAAATGTGAAAGACATACACACTGAAAACTGTTAGACATATTTAAGAGAAATCGAAAATGAGAGAAAGAAATAGAAAGACATTCCGTGTTCATGGACTGGAAGAATCAACATAAATAAAATGGCCATATTACCCAAAGCAATATACAGATTTAATGCAACCTCCGTCAAAATCCCCATGGTATTTTTTAAAGAAATAGAAGAAAAAACATCAGATTTGTAAGGAACCACAAAAGACCCCGAACAGCCAAAGCAATCCTAAGAAAAAAGAACAATGCTGGAGGTATCACACTCCCCAACTTCAGCTTATACTACAGGGCAATAATAATCGAAACACTATGGTATTGGAAGAAAAACAGATGCACAGACCAATAGAATTGAGAACCCAGGAATAAACCCACATAAATATGGACAGATAGTTTTTGACAAAGAAGCAAAAACATACACTGGAGAAAAGGCAGCCTCTTCAATAAATGGTGCTGGGAGAATGTAAAGCCATTTGCAAAAAAAATGAAACTACCATTTTCCCCCCAAAATAAGACCTAACCAGGATATAAGCCCTAGCACGATTTTTTTTCAGGATGACATACCCTGAACATAAGCCCTAATGCATCTTTTGGAACAAACCTTAATATAAGACCCTGTCTTATTTTCGGGAAAACACAGTAACTGGTATCTTTCACTGTGTACCAAAACTAAGTAAAAATGGAACAAAGACCTAAACATAAAAATCGAAACAATAAACTGCATAGAAGAAAACATAGGTACTAAACTTATGGACCTTGTTTTCAAAGAGCATTTTTGAATTTGACCTCAAAGGCAAGGGAAGTGAAAGCTAAAACAAATGAATGGCACTATATCAAACTAAAAAGCTTCTGCACAGCAAAAGAAACCATCAACAAATAAAGAGGCAACCAACCAAATGGGAGAAGATTTTTGCAAACAATGCCTCTGATAACAGACTAATATCCCAAATATATGAGAAATTCATACAACTCAGCAACAAAAATACAAACAAGCCAATTAAAAATGGGCAGAGGACTTGAAGGGAAATTTCTCCAAAGAAGATACACAAATGGCCAATTGACATATGAAAAAAAATGTTCAACATCACTAATCATCAGAGAAATGCAAATAAAAACCACAACGAGGTATCACCTCACACCGGTTAGAATGACTATCATCAACAAGACAAATAGTAATAAAGTGTCAAAGAGGCTGTGGAGAAAAAGGAACCCTCATACACTGTTGGTGGGAATGCAGATTGGTGCAGCCGCTATGGAAGGCAGTGTGGAGGTTCCTCACAAAATTACGAATAGAATGACTGTATGACCCAGCAATCCCTCTCCTGGGTATCTACCCAAAAAATCTGAAAACATTTATACATAAAGACACGTGTGCTCCAATGTTCATTGCAGCTTTGTTTACGGTGGCCAAGACATGGAAACAACCAAAGTGTCCTTCCATAGATGGTTGGATAAAGAAGATGTGGTATATATACACAATGGAATGCTATTCTGCAATAAGAAAAAATGAAATAGTACTATTTGGGACAACATGGATGGACCTCGAGATTATTATGCTGAGTGAAATAAGTAAGACAGAAATAGTCAAGACCATATCATTTCACTGATATGTAGTATATTAAACTGAAAACAACAAAACAACAACACAAACAAATGAAGAAAGAAAAACTCATAGGCACAGACAATAGTTTAGGGGTTACCAGAGGGTAAGGAGGGGCAGATAAGGGAAAAGGGGAATCCAATATATGGTGATTGAAAAAGAACTGACTCTGGCAGGTGAACACACAATGTGATATATAGATGACGTATTACAGAATTGTATACCTGAGATCTATGTAACTTTACTAACAATTTTCATGCCAATAAACTAAGTAAAAACAAACACACAACAACAACAACAAAAACACTGATTGGGTCTACTCACTTGCAAGCTTCGACCTTTCCTCATGGAAAACAAGGATTGTTCAGAGGGAAGAGCCAAGGGCTGTGTTCTCTTCCAGGGTGCAGGCCTGGAAGAGTCCTCTACTGAAGGACTTTCAGTCTGGACTAGACTAAAACGTAGATAGCGGTGGGCGTGCTGTGCTTCTCCTGTTCTCTCCCCTTAGAATTTAGGGATACCTGCAGCAATTCAATCTGTTTCAACTGTCACATTTGGTGCATGTTGGATGTGTTTCTCTAATACTCAGATTTTCGTACTGCAAGAACCATTCCCAATTTTCACTCTTACATCAGAGAGTCTGTACTATTTGCATGTGAGAATTGATTTGTGGCCAGAGAATGTATTGTGGCTGCAAATTCTTTGTTCCACCTCCCTTAAGTGGTCGCAGTGAGAGTCTTCCCCTGAGAGATTCAGAGTCTCCTGAGACCAGTAGAATAAGAGACCCAAGAATAAACTCTGCCAGCTTCTGAGCCAAGACTTAAAGAAAGTGGTACTTTTCTATCTTATTCTGGGTTTTGTCGGGAACTCCTGACCTTTACTGTATTAAGTCCAACTCTCTGATATCACCCTGCTGAGAAGACATGCATTGGGTTACCTGGTGGGCAGACCCACTGAGCCCAGCCTGCCCATCAGCCCTGGCAGAGGGCCAGACATAGGAGCTACCCGACTCTCTGTCTTCCAGTACACACCTGACACTACTCAATACCTGTGGATCGATTGCCAAGATTCCTGATGCCCGAATCTGTTAGGTATAATACGTAGGGGTGGTTCTAAGTCACCAACAAGACTCCAACCCCCTTCTGTTGGTTTCGGGAGCTCATATTCATCCCTGCACTCTCGCGGACAGAGCACTTCTTGGACCCGGGAGCTCACACAGACAGCGTGTTTGGCGCATTTCTTCTCTTCCAATAGGCAAGGTGACCCTAGGCAAGCCATTATCCCTGGGCTCAAGTGCCTCTCTAGTGTGGGTACGCACATCCTACAGAGCACAGAGTATGGTGCTGGTGGAGCCCAGTGCTCGAAATGGAAGGACTGTCATTGGGTAAGACTCTGGACCAGGAAGTGAGGCAAGGCAATTCTGGGGATGTAGCACCTGCAGAAGGGACTGACGATGTCACAGTTGTATCATGGTGACACACGCAGATGCTCACCTGGGATTGGCCAGGTGGGCACTGGGCCGGGATAAAAGACCCAGTGCTGGGCAGACACCAGAGAGTTAGTCTGTGAGGAGAGTGGCCTGTGTGGTTCTGCTCAGGCTGGGCCTTCCTGCAGGCTTCCAAAGCATCAGACCCTGCTGAGCGGGTCTCTCTCACCTGACCGTCATGAGAAGGCAACACTGAAGGGTCCTTCACCTTGGATTTTCAGGAAAGTGGAGAAATACATTTCTGTTATTGAAGGCACCCAGTGTATGTTTTGTTATGAAAATCTGAATAGATTAATGCGTTATGAGTCAGGGAAATGCAAATCAATAGCACAGCGAGACACTACGCCATGCCCACAAGGATGGCTGTGATCAACAAAATCAGAAAGTAACAAGTGTGGGAGAGGATGTGATGTGGAGGCACTGTGTCCCTGCACAATGCTATGAGTATGTTAATGTCACTGAATTTATCATGGTTGACGTGGCAAAGTCGGTTATGTGCATTCTACCAAGAGAATGTAAGAATTGCTCCTAGTAGGGCCTCTCTAATGGACAAGAAGTCCTCTGATATTCTGAAGGCCCTGCCTCCTAGACACTTTTGGCTACATGAGAAATCTTCTTCAGTTATAAACACATTAACCACTGTGCCTCAAATATTTGCTCAAAGGGAAGAAGGGCCCATCTTAGAAAGAAATGTGGTGGTTGGTTTTTTCTAATGGAGTAGATTATACTTTTATAGAGAGACCACAAGTTTTGGAAAGGATTTTAACAGATTCCCTTCCATTTGAATTGAAAGGGTTAGAGACAATACAAATGGGAAAGAGGCCACTGCAACCCAACTTGTCTGGGCCTACTCACTTGCAAGCATGGACCTTCCATTGTGGAAACGAGGGATTGGTTACAGGGCAGGGCCCAGAGCTGCAGTCATTCCCAGGGGGAAGGACTAGGCTAAATTTAAGGACCTTCTATCTGGACTAGGCTGGAACTCAGATTGCTGTGAAACTGCTGTCCTCCTATTCTCTCCTCTTCACACTTCCGTGTCTCCTGCCGCAGTCTGAATTGCTTCCCCTGTTACCTTTTGGCGTGTAAGTTTTTTTTTCTTTAAATCTCAGATTGTCAGTTTGTAAGAATCATTCCTAATTTTCACTCATCTGAGAGAGGTTGTATATATTTTGCACTTGGGAATCTAATTTGTGGCCACAGAATGAATTGTGGTGACCATTTCTTTGATATACCCTCCTTTCAGTGGTGGCAGTGGGATTCTTCCCTTCAGCACTGGGCAGTCTGCTTTGACTCGCAGAATAAATAGCCCAGAGAATGTGTTGTGCCGGATTTTGAGCCAAGACCTAACTAAGGAAAGTGGTACTTCCTTTCCTAACTGATGGTGCAGTCTGGAATCCCTGACTGTAATGTAGAATGTCCATCCCTGCTGAGGACATGCACAGGGTTATTACTCAATAGATGGAGAAAACTGACCAGATTCCTGACCCCAAATTTGTCCACTATAACAAGTGGGTGTAGTTTTAAGTCACCAACAAAGACTCCAAGCGCCCTCTGCCTGGTTGCCTGTGTTCAAGTTCATCCTAGCTCCTTCTTGGATACAGCACCTCTAGGATGGAGAGGCTCCTGCAGTTAGCAAGTTTTGGACATTTCATCTCTTCCAACTGACATGGTGACCCTAGGCAAGTCATTGTCCCTGTGCCCCAAGTGTGTCTGTGTAGATTGGGGCATCTGATTCTACAGAGCACAGAGTATGGTGAAGATTTAACCCAGAGCTGGAATGGGAAGGACTGATGTGGGATAAAGCTCTCAGGCAGGAAGTGGGACAAGGCACTTCTGCGGATCCAGCCACCTGGAGAGAGGGCTGACTATGTCACAGAACGTCTCATTGTGACAAACAGGCAGCCTCAGCTCAGCTGGGATTGGCCAGGTGGGTGCTGGGTGATGATAAAAGTCCCAGTGCTGGACAGATAACAGATGGCGACCTGTGCTGACAGTGGGCTCTGTGGTTCTACTGAGGTTGGACCTGCCTACTGACACACTCAGTACCAGATTCTGCTGAGCAGGTCCCTCCCACGTGACCCACATTAGAAATCAACTCTGATGGATCCTTCTTCTTGGACTCTCGGAACTGTGGAGAAACACATTTCTGTTATTTTATCCACCCAGTCTGTAACATTTTGTTAGGAATAGACTAACCCATTAGTAGTCAGGGAAATGTAAGTCAAAACCCCAATGAGATACTACACCACACCCACAAGAATGGTTATGATCAACAAAAACAGAAAATACCAAGTGTTAATGAGGATGTGATGTGGAGAAACAGGAATACACATACATCACCAGTGGAAACATAAAACGGTACAAATACTGTGGAAACTGATTCGCAATTTCTCCAGTAAGTTGAACATAGAAATACGACAGGACCATAGACATATATCCAACAGAACTGAAAACTGGTGTTCAAAAATTTGTATGCAAAACTTTATAGCAGCACTATTCAGAAAACCAAAATGTAGAAACCCAAATGTCCACCAACTGATGAATGAGTAAACAAATGTGGTATATCCATAAAATGAAATATTATTCAGTCAAAAAATGAATGACATACTGATACTGGCCACTGCATGGCTGACTCCTGACAACATGGTAAGTAAAAGAAGCCAGCCACAAAAGGCCACATACTGTGTGACTGCGTTTACATGACATGTCCAGAATCTGCAAATCCATACAGCCAGGGCCTAGAGGAGGAGGAGAATTGCAAGTGATTGTTCAATAGTATGGGATTTTATTTTGATGGTTTGGAATTAGATAGAGGGTATTAGATAGAGATATTGATTATTAAAAGCTGTGAATATATAAGACCCAGTATTATGTTTATTACATGTTACATACCGAGTCTTATATTAATTTTTGCTCCAAAAGACGCATGAGATCTGATTGTCCGGCTAGGTCTTATTTTCAGGGAAACACAGTGGCTGTGGGCCTACAGTGGCTTCTCCCATTCTCTCCCCTTTAGAATTTAGTGTCGACTGCAGCATGCCTCTCGGTTTCCTCTGTTATATTTTGGGCATGTGGTGGTGTGTTACTTCAGTTCTCAGATTGTCGGATTTCAAGAATCAGTCCCAATTTTCTCTCTCTTTGAGAAGGTCTGTGTATTCTGCAAGTGGGAATATAATGTGTGGCCACAGAATGTATTGTGGCTGCACATCCTATGATGCACTCCCATTAAGAGGTGGCAGTGAGAGTCTTCCTCTCAGCACTGAGCAGTCTGACCCATATAATCAACTGTGCCACAGACTGGAGCTACATGCAGTCACGGGAGAGGGAAGAATTCACAGTGCTAGGGCCCACTTATGGCCCACAGTCCCGCCTGAGGGATCAGCATATAACACAGCTGAAGCCTCCACTTATGGCAGTGACCTTGGAGCAAAGCCTGAAGGAAGAAGGGTGAAAAAGGCAGTTTAAGCCCTCACTGCCAAGCAGAGGGCATAGGCACTGAGACTAGCCGCCCCCTCCCGACCCTCCCAGAGCTCGCCCCACCCCCACCTGCCCAGAGCTAGAAGCAGAATGGTATCAATGTCAGATCAAAAGAACAGAATTTTGCAGTCCTGAGAACTGTGGTCCTCAGCCACAGACACTGACTCACAGCCCAACTAGTTCCGGCAAAGCAGAGGGAGCTATGGAAGTAAGACTGGCTGCGGTGGTGGTCGCTGCCATTGCTCAGGGCCATCTCTCACAACCGACCCTGCCCCTGTCACTACCTATCTGGGTGGATACCTGAAGGAGTAAACCGAGCTGCTGAAACACAAGGGCTCTGAATCTGGTACAGGAAGAAGTTTGGAACTTCAGAAGCTCTCCACATCCCCCCACGGAGACTGCACCATATGACCCAGGCAAAATGTTCATAGAGGAGAAGCCCGCTTCCAGAGAAACCCCCCCATTGAGTGAAAAGCCGGAATAGTGCAGAAAAAACATAACACTACAGTATGAGAGAGAATAAAAGGCTGCAGTAGGAGAGAAAATAAAACATTCTACCAACACCTACTGGAAAACAATGGAAAAACCTCTTTCTATCAACCTGTTGCAGAACACTCTCCTCAAGGCAGCCAGGGAAAAGAAGACGGTAACCTACAAAGGAAAGCCCATTAGAACATCATCAGATCTTTCAGCAGAAACTCTACAAGCCAAACGGGAGAGGAACCAAATATTCAAATTATTCAAGGAGAGAAATTATGAGCCAAGAATAATATATCCAGCAAAGATATCCTTTAGATATGAAGGAGGAATAAAGACTTTTCCAGACATACAGAAGCTGAGGGAATTTTATAATACACGACCTGCACTACAAGAAATACTAAAGGAGGCTATTCGACCACCATCAACAGGGACAATTTGTGGCAACCAAAATATAAAAAGGGAAGAGAGTAAAGGCCTGAACCAAATATAGGAATGGAGAAATAAGCATGCTGAAGAAAATGGAATACTCTAAATATCAAACTTTATTTTACATAAACTTAATGCTAACCACTCAAAAAAAATCCAGAATTGAAATATATACTCTAATAAAAGAAGAAACAGAGGGAAACATCATAGAATACCACCACACAGAAATAATAGACAAAAACAAAAAGGCAAAGAAACAACGGAGACGCAGACTTACCAGAAAACTAAAGGTAGAATGACAGGAAATCCTCACGTATCAATAATCACCCTAAATGTAAATGCACTGAACTCACCAATAAAAAGACAGAGTAGCAGATTGGATCAAAAAACTACACCCAACCATATGCTGTCTACAAGAGACACATCTCAGCTACAAGGACAAGCATAGACTCAAAGTGAAAGGATGGAAATTGACACTCCAAGCAAATGGTACCCAGAGAAAACCAGGTGTAGCCATAATGATATCAGATGAAACAGACTTCAGGGTGAAAAAGATAACAAGAGACAAAGATGGACATTTCACAATGGTAAAGGTGACTATACAACAAGAAGACATAACAGTCATCAATATTTATGCCCCCAATCAGGGAGCACCGAAATATACCAAGCAGCTACTAACAGAACTAAAGGGAGAAATTGACCAAAACACAATTATACTAGGGGACTTAAATACATCATTGACAGCTATGGATAGATCATCCAAACAGAAAATAAATAACGAAATAGCAGCCCTAAATGACACATTAGATGAAATGGACATAATTGACATATATAGAGCACTTGATCCTAAAACATCAGACTACACATTCTTTTCTAGTGTACATGGAACATTCTCAAGGATAGACCATATATTGGGACATAAAACGAGCCTCAGCAAATTTAAGAAGACTGAAATCATACCAAGCATATTCTCTGGTCACAAGGCTTTGAAATTGGATATCAACTGCAAAAGAAAGCAGGAAACACCACAAACACATGGAGATGAAATAACATACTTTTAAAGAATGACGGGTCAAAGAAGAAATAATAGGAGAGATCAAAAGATACATAGAAACAAATGAGAACGAAAATACATCCTACCAAAATTTTTGGGATGCAGTGAAAGCAGTTTTAAGAGGGAAATTTATATCATTACAAGCCTATCTCAAGAAATAAGAAAAATCCCAAATAAATAACCACACATTAGACCTTAAAGAACTAGAAAAAGAAGAACAAATGAAACCCAAGGTCAGAGGAAGAAAGGAAATAATAAAAATCAGAGCAGAACTAAATGCAATAGAAAACAAAAGGACAATAGAAAAAAATTAATGTGGCAAAGAGCTGGTTCCTTGAAAAGAATGACAAAATTGACAAACCCTTGATTAGACTGAATAAGACAAAAAGAGAAAAAACACTAATCAACAAAATTAGAAATGAAAGAGGGGAACTTATCACAGATGCCACAGAAATATAAAGGATTATCCAAGAATACTATGAAGGGCTATATGCCACCAAATTCAATAACCTAGAAGAAATGTACAAGTTCTTAGAAACATACAGCCTTCCAAGGCTGAATCGTGAAGAATTGGAAAATCTAAACAGACCAATCACCGGTAAGGAAATTGAATCAGTCATCCAAAACCTTCCCAGAAGCAAAAATCCGGGATGAGATGACTTCACTAGTGAATTCTACCAAACCTTCAAAGAGGATCTAATACCTTTCCGGTTCAAACACTTCCAAAAAACTGAAGAAGAGACAGTACTCCCTAATTCATTTTATGAGGCCAACATTACCCTGATACCAAAATCTGGTAAGGATAACACAAAAAAAGAAAACTACAGACAAATATCTCTGATGAATACAGATGCAAAAATCCTAAACAAAATTCTAGCAAATCGAATGCAACAATGCATTAAAAAGATTATCCATCATGACCAAGTGGGGTTCATCCCAGGGGCACAAGGATGGTTCAACATACGCAAATCCATCAATGGGTTACATAAACACATAAGCAAAATTAAGGACAAAAATCATATGATTATATCAATTGATGCAGAAAAAGCATTTGACAAGATACAACATCTATTTATGATTAAAACACTTAATAAAATAGGTATAGAGGGAAATATCTTAACATAATAAAGGCCATATATGACAAGCCCTCAGCTAATCTCATAATTAACGGTGAAAAACTGAAGCCCTTTGCTCTACATTCAGGAACACAACAGGGCTGTCCCCTATCACCTGTGCTTTTCAACATAGTATTGGATGTCCTCGCCAGAGCAATCAGGCAAGAGAAAGAAATAAAAGGCATCTAAATTGGGAATAAAGTCAAATTGGCACTCTTTGCAGATGACATGATGCTATATAGAGAAAACCCTAAAGACTCCACCAAAAAGCTATTAGAAACAATCAACGAATACAGTAAAGTTGCTGGCTACAAAATCAACGTACAAAAGTCCATTGCATTCCTACATACTAACAATGAAATCTCAGAAAAAGAAATTAAAAAAAAAATTCCTTTTGCAATTGCAACAAAAAGATAAAATACCTAGGAATAAACTTAACCAAGGATGTGAAAGACCAATATGCTGAAAACTATAAGACATTTTTAAAAGAAATTGAAGAAGACACAAAGAAATGGGAAGACATTCCATGCTCATGGATTGGAAAAATCAACACAGTCAAAATGGCCATATTACCCAAAGCCATATACAGATTTAATGCAATCCCCATCAAAATCCCAATGGCATTTGTTAAAGAAATAGAACAAAAAATCATCAGATTTGTTTGGAACCACAAAAGACCCGAATAGCCAAAGCAATATTAAAAAAAAAAGAACAATACTGGAGGTATCACACTCCCTGATTTTTGCTTGTACTACAGGGCTACAAAAATCAAAACAGCTTGATATTGGCGGAAAAACAGACACATAGTCCAATGGAATAGAATTGAGAACCCAGAAATAAAACCACATAAATATGGACAGATAATTTTTGACAAAGAAGCTAAAAACATACAATGGAGGAAAGACAGCCTCTTCAATAAATGGTGCTGGCAGAATTGGATAGCTACGTGCAAAAGAATGAAACTGGACTGCTATCTGTCACCATGTACCAAAATTAATTCAAAATGCATCAAAGATTTAAGCATAAGACCTGACACAATAAACTGCATAGAAGAAAACATTGGTACTAAACTTATGGACCTTGGGTTCAAAGAGCATTTTATGAATTTGACTCCAAAGGCAATGGAAGTAAAAGCTAAAATAAATGAATGGGATTATATGAAACTTAAAAGCTTCTGCACAGCTTCTACATCGACAAAACAAAGAGGCAACCGACTGAGTGGGAGAAGATTTTTGGAAACAGTGCCTCTTGATAAGGGGCATATCTCTAAAATATACAAGGAACTCATACAACTCAACAACAAGAAAACAAACAACCCAATTGAAAAATGGGCAGAGGTCCTGAAGAGACATTTCTCCAAAGAGGACATACAAATGGCAAATAGACATACCAAAAAATGCTCAACATCACTAATCATCAGAGAAATGCAAAATAAAAACCACAATGAGATATCACCTCACCCTAGTCAGAATGGCTATCATCAACAAGACAAATAGTAACAAGTGTTGGAGAGGCTGTGGAGAAAAAGGAACCCTCATACACTGTTGGTGGGAAAGCAGACTAGTGCAGCCGCTATGGAAGGCAGTGTGGAGGTTCCTCAAAAAATTACGAATGGAATTACCATACGATAGCAATCCCTCTCCTGGGTATCTACCCAAATATTCTGAAAATATTGATTCATAAAGACAAGTGTGCTCCAATGTTCATTGCAGCTATATTCATGCTGGTCATATTCATGGAAACAACCAAAATGTTTCGATGGATGAATGGATAAAGAAGTTGTGGTATATATACGCAATGGAATACTATTCGGCAGTAAAAAAAGATGAAATAGGACCATTTGTGACAACATGGATGGATCTTGAGATTATAGTGTTAAGTGAATAAATCAGACAGAAAAAGTAGACAACCATATGATTTCACTGATATGTGGTGTATAAACCAAAACAACAACAAAAAAAGACAAGCAAATGAGAAACAAAAACTCATAGACACAGACAATAGTTTAGTGATTACCAGAGGGTAAGGAGGGTGGGGAGTGGGAGATGAGGGTAAGTGGGATCAAATATATGGTGATAGAAGGAGAACTGACTCTGGGTGGTGAACATACAATGTGATTTACAGAGGATGTAATACAGAATTGTATATCTGAAATTTATATAACTTTACTAATTGTCACCCCAATACACTTTAATTTAAAAAACAAAAAACAAACAAAATGTTTTTTAAAAAGATTGTCACGGGGATACAAAAGTCAGCTTGGGGAATATAATCAATAATGTCGTAAAGTTTTTGTAGGGTGTCAGATGGGCACATGTCTTATTAGGGAAACCACCTCATGGACAGTGTGGGTGCTTAACCACTGCACTGTACACATGAAGCTGAAGCTGAATAATACTGTATGTTAACAATAATTTAATATATATATAGTCATGGGAGATGGAGTACAGCATAGGGAATAGAGTCAATGGAATTGTAATAGGATGCCAGAGGGGCAATAGATTGGGGGAGAGGGGTGAAGTGTCTTTGTGAGGATTTAAGTGTCTATTACATTGTTTTGTACACCTGAAATAAATTTAAAAAGACACAATGAGACATATATGATTAATGTAAGAGGTAAAGACAAACTCCTTTGTCCCAAACTTTTGCTAGAAAATAAATATATTTTTATTTAATTACTCTAAATTAAATGATTTTTATCATAATAGGGTGTATTAACTCAGATTGAAGTATTTTAAGATACAATGATTACTTCTAAAATATCCCTGTTTTCATTCAGTGTTGTGACTACATTTACACGGATCATTATAATTATCGTTTTATATTTATTTGTTTAAAGACCCATTTTTTATTCTCACTTTTTATTTTGTTGCAGAAAAAGCGGAGAGAACCCAGAGACTCAAGCGGCACACAGAGGTCAAGGAGAACACAGCTTTATTACGCCAGCGGGCTCAGTGGGATTGTTCCCAAAGAACTGAGCACTAACTGGGGTCGGGCGCTTTGTTATATATGTTTCGGCCTCCAGGTTGGGGGGGAAATCTGGCCGGGGTGCCAGGGAGATCCGTCCCTAGCAGCTGTGCTATCTCAACATTGACAGGGAGGCCTCTAACCTTAGTGCTTGCGGGAGACAGCTCCGATAGGGGATGGGAGAAAGAGGGGGATGGAGCTCCTGGCCAGGGGCCTGCAGGAGACAGCTCCAATAAGGGGGGATGGAGCTCTCAGCGGGGGCCTGCAGGAAAAAACCATCCCAACAATTTAAAATTGTATTAATTAGTATTATAATTAATTTTCAAGATACTTTTCAGAGACAGGACATTTTAATTTCTTTTCATATGAATATACTTTCTTTTGTCTTAGAAACAGATGACAGTTTTACTGGTTTTATCAAGTAATTTATGGTTCCTCTTAAAACCATGCTTCATTTATTTGGAGTGTGGGGCACTGAGATTTGCAGCAAAGATAAGATCAAATTCGTTTTTTACCTTTGAGGAAAGTCATTTTCTTCAATATTGTATATTTGAGATTATTTCAAATGAAAAGGATTATATTTAATGTTAAAAAAAAAAAAAAGATTCAGGGTCCCATTAATCGAAATGTTCCCAACAGGCTTAGCACTTCAACTTCACACAGCCGGGAGATTCAGGGTGGCTGAAAGCTAATAAGCCAAGGATCCATCTTAAGTTAGAAAAGGAACCACCAAGAAATTAGAAGAAAAGAGAAAATGACAAGAAGGATGAGTATATCAAATAAAGATTGAAGAAGGTCAACCAGGCCACAGGTTAGTCCTTTGAAAAACGTTAATAAAGTAGCCAAACTTGTGACAAGACTCAGAAGAACAATTTCTTTTTAAATGACATGAATGAAAAGCAGCACATACAGATAAAATAAAGATTCAAAATCTAAGAAAATATTATCAATGACGATAAGCTGACAATTTGGAAAAATTAAATGAAATGAAAAAATTCCTATAAAAACATAAGAAATAAAGGCTGAATTGTCCTATAATTATTCAAAAAATAAAGCAATTAGTTAAAAACATACACATACACACACAGAATTCTACAAAATTTTCAAAGAAGAAATCATCCCAATTTAACACAAAATCTTTCAGACAAGGGAAAAAGAAGGAATCACTCCCAACTCATTCTACCTAACCAGCATAACCCTGAAATCAAAAGCACACAAAAATATTAAAAGTTACATATTTACCTCACTTATGAATATAGTTGCAAAAATACTCAGGAAAATAGTAGCAAATTGGATACAACAATACACGGGAAAATAATAATAATATAGCACACGCATAGTGGGGTTATCTTAGACATCCAAGGATGGCTTGACAATAGGAAATGCATAATAACCCACAGATTAAAATAGAAAAAAACAAGAAAATCATCCCAATCGAAGACTCAACACCCATTCATGATTTAAACTCTTAGCAAATTAGGAGAAAAGAAAATTCTTTAACTTGATAAAGAATATCCATATTTAAAACAACGAAAAAATCAAGGATGAAAACACACCAACCAAAAAACCTAGGCAAACATCACCCTCGTCGTGGAAATACTGGAAGCATTGCCTTTAAAATCAGGGACAAGACTGAATGGCCACTGGACTGGAGGTCCTGGCCAGAAAAAAGCAGCTCAGAAATAGCAATCTGAGACTTAAGGATTAGGAAAAAAGCAAAGGAAACTATCATTATTTGCAAATGATATGATCATTTATGTAAAAAACCCAAGAGTCTGCAGGCAAATTAACAGAAATAATAGTACAGTACAGCAAAGTGTCTGGAAATGTGATGAACGTACCAAAGATAACTGTTTTTCTCTGCTCTGATGGCAAACAAATTGAGAACACAATTTCAGCAAAGCAACATTTCCAAGAGTGTCACAGACACTCAAGTACCCAGGAATAATTCCAACAAACTAAGTATGTGTTCTCTACAGGGACAACCACACAACTGCATAAAGAGGTACTTAGAAAGGAAATATATTAACAGAGAAATATGCCAGATTTGAAAGCCAGATTTGGTATCATAATGATGTCAATTCTGCCCAGATTGATCTACAGATTTCATCTGATTCCACAGGCCCTGACAGACCAATGCCCCCACCTCTGGCATCTGAGCTGTCTGTGTTTTACTTTGGCCGACAAAATGCAACAGAGATGCCAGTTCCAACCAGAGGGCTCAGGACGCCTGGCAGGTCTCCTCCGCCTCTGCCATCATCCTGAGAATACTCCCAGACTTGCCTGCTTGAGGATGACTTAAGTGGAGCCAAGCAGAGTAGCCCTGATGGTCCCCAGGGAGACCCGCCAACCCCTGGATGTGTGAGTGAGCGGGGACCACGACCCCCAGAGCGGCCCGCCCTGCGCGCAGCGGTAAGAAACCACTTGCTTGTAAGCCAGCCAGCTTTTGTGGTTGGCTGTTACACGGCATTTCTGGGGCAACAGGCTGCGATGTTACACTATCAAAAATAACGAAATGAAAACAAGGCTTTGCATGGATGGGGCAGGGCGATTGTGATTAATCCAACTCTATGCCCCTGAAGTCCAACAACAATCAAAAAGGAAGGTGGTGGTCCGGTAAGCACGGTTTTCACAGCTTTTCCTTGCGCTGTGTACAGGAACGTCTGGACTCCTACACCCAGCTGTGTGCAGAAGACACAGGACATAGAAGACAGAATTGAAGGCAGGCAACAAAGTCCAGACAGTGAAAGCCACTGAATGGCTGCCACATATGCATGTCCTTGGCTAGATGCTGAGAACAACACCGTGGCCTCTGAGAATTCATAAGTCTTAGAATAACCCAAATATGTAGATGAGCAGGGATCGTCCTTCTAATTCCGAGTCATCCAATAACTTCCTATGTGATTTCTGGAAGCAACATCTTTTTATCAAAGACTAAGTTATAAAAAACAATTGAAAGGCTTTTTAGTTAGTGCTGTGTCGCAAAGCACCGACAAGAATTAGACGTCCAAGGGGAAAGTTCCGAAGTTCAAAGTGCTTCCACCGTCGGCTTTTTACACAGGTAACGTGAAGCTTCAGTTTAAAACCAAGTTGGCGACGGCACCGTCCCCTTATCTTTTTGACACACCTAACGTGTTGCAGTAACAGTTGGCTGCAGTTGGATCTAGCTGGGTGACTGCCACCGTTTTGGCCCTTACCCAAGCCCCACAACATTCTCTTCTGGGCTTTCCCAAACATTATTTCTGAATAATTATGATTTGGCCTCAATACGAAATACCATAGGGACAATCCCCATTTTCAGAAAATCTGTGCTCTAAAAATTCCATCCATTTTCCAAACACAGGAGGCCTCCCAGGGAGGTACAGGAGACCGGCTGGGCACGCCGCTGCGGCTGCACGTGTCCCCGGGGGCCCCCCCACATCCGGGCGAGTCGCGGAAAGGAGAGGCGCCGCCCTTCCCCACCCCCACCCCCACCCCCACCCCCACCCGCCGCCTCCGACGACCCCCGCGATGCCGCCTCACTTCCAGGTGCCCGGCCCCAAAACTTAACAGGCATCTTCTCCACTTCAGGGGGACGTTCGCGGCTGCTGCGCGACTCTCCAGGGGAGCCGCAGCGGACGCCGATTGGCTGGCGGCATCACAGGGCGGCGCTGGCGCGGACACCTCGATTGGCTGGCGGCGTCACAGGAGGGGCGGCGCTGGCGCGAACACCTCGATTGGCTGGCGGCATCACAGGGCGGCGCTGGCGCGGACACCTCGATTGGCTGGCGGCGTCACAGGAGGGGCGGCGCTGGCGCGGACACCTCGATTGGCTGGCGGCATCACAGGGCGGCGCTGGCGCGGACACCTCGATTGGCTGGCGGCGTCACAGGAGGGGCGGCGCTGGCGCGGACACCTCGATTGGCTGGCGGCATCACAGGGCGGCGCTGGCGCGGACACCTCGATTGGCTGGCGGCATCACAGGGCGGCGCTGGCGCGGACACCTCGATTGGCTGGCGGCGTCACAGGAGGGGCGGCGCTGGCGCGGACACCTCGATTGGCTGGCGGCATCACAGGGCGGCGCTGGCGCGGACACCTCGATTGGCTGGCGGCGTCACAGGAGGGGCGGCGCTGGCGCGAACACCTCGATTGGCTGGCGGCATCACAGGGCGGCGCTGGCGCGGACACCTCGATTGGCTGGCGGCGCCAGCGGCGGGAGGCCCCGATTGGCTGGAGGCTCAGAGGAGGCCGGCGAGCTGACCGGGCCTCGGCCGCCAGCGGGCACGCCTACATCTCTGACGGTCGGCCACCGGGGAAAGGGGCATCGCGCGCCACGCATTGAGGCCCAGGCGGGACCAGGCCCGGCCCCAGTCTCCCAGCAAAACTCCCGTGGCTCACCGCATCCCGAGGGGAGCTACTCCAGGCCGATGGGCTGGGGTCCCGAGGGTCCCAGTCGGTCGTGCCACCCAAGGGCAGCCTGGAGAGGACGGGGTCTGGAGTGCGGTGTCCACCGCTCTGGGCGCCTGCGACCAGGACAGGCCCCCATGGGGAGGGTCCTCCAGGATACAGAAGGAAGACCTGATTCCTTCACTGCAACTGGAATGTACTTGGGGCAGGGACCCCGAGGGTCCTACAGGCTCGTAGGAGGCTGTGTGCCGTCACTGTTCTCCATCCATGACCCACTGCGCTGAGTCCAGGAAATGCTTTCTACCCGGACGTCCCTGGGGCGGCGGCGGCCTGGGAGCCAGGGGCAGGTACGAGACTGCTTCTCGGGGATCAGCGGCCGGACCACCCATGCCGGAGCCTCCGGGGGAGACTGGGCACCCCAGGACAGTGGACATAAACCGGGACATCGAGCGTCCGAGGTTCCTCTCATCTCTCCTGGAGCCAGCTCCACTGCTTTGAAGACCCCAAAGGGGTATTTTGCCCCCCGGTTTTCCGCCTGCGGCTGCAGTGCTGAGGATGACCACCAGGGGGCGGGCCGTGCCCACTGTGCTCAATGGAGCGACTGGAGGGGGAAGGGGACGCCCGGGGGTCATTCTGGGCTTGCGCCTGCCTCCAACTCAACTTGCACCTTGTATTGTTAGACTCCAATTCCACAATGTGAGCTGCTCAGAGGCGGGAGAGGCTTCCGAGACCCTCTCATCGACTAATTCAGCTACTGTGAAAACAAAATTACTTTTGCCGGGATATCAGACAATTCTTTAAATACTGCTTTTACGTCACATCGTGGCCATAAGTATTTTTGCAGTTTGATAGTATTCGTATTGTTTGACCCGTTCCTCTTCTGTCCCACCCCAGTGTAAAACTAATCGTCCCGGAACCTGGATGAGACCAGCAGGGTGGGGACGGTGAATGCAGGCAGGCCAGAGAAGCTGCTAGAATATGTAGTGTCTGCCCTCCAGAGCAGACTCCGTGTCTCCATCTTCCCATCTACCCACTGAAACTTCTCCAGCACCCAACAGGTCACACGCCTGCTGTGGAAAAGGTGGCTGCCTCTCCCCGGTACAGCACAGTGGTTCCTCTGCCACCTCCTAGCTGTGCGTCTTGGGCATGTCACCTCACTTGGGCATGTCACCTCACCTCTGAGCCTGTTTGCTTGTGTGAAAACTGGGGTGCTTGCGGGCCAAACTCCCTTGTAGGGATCTTGTCAGGATTAAATGAGATAAGCCATGGAGAGTGCTGACCCCGTACCTGGTCCTGTGGAAAGGGCTGCCGAGGGCTGTGGTCGTTCCTACTTATGATTTTCTCTCTCCCATGAAGGAGCTTTCTGCCTCAAGCCTCACTTATTCTGTGGCCTTGGGAAGAGCTGTTTTTTATCTGTAAAGGCTTCACGTTCTATTGGGGGGGTGGCGGGGGAGAGTCCCCTGTCCTGGGTGTAGCCAGAGCAGGAAACCCTAAGAGCTGACTGAGGTGTCTGAGGTTCATTCAGTCACTTAATATAATATTAAGTGCTTACTTAATATTAGTCACTTAATATAGTCACTTAATTATTATAGTCTATAGTGACTATAATATTATAATATAGTCACTAATATTAGTCACTTAATTAGTCACTTAATACAGTCAGTTAATATAATATTAAGTGCCTACTGTGTGCAGGCCCTTTTCTAGGCGCTTGGTGTAGTTTACTGAATGGAGCAGACTGAAGTCCCTACCGCCCCAGGCTTCCTTCCATTCCAGCCGGGGACTTGGCCAGTCCCAAGAGACATCACAGCAGGGAGGGCCACAGGACACTCAATGCGATGCCCTCCTGACCTCCTCTGGATATGGATTCGTCTGCCCTCGTTGTCAGGGTGACAGACTCCAGGAACAACTAAGAGTGAGTGGGCTTGGGGATAAGAGAGAGGGCTCCCGTCTCTGTGGCGGCGGATTCCTGGGGGCTGAGGCCCGGGACCAGCATCTGGAGGATGCGGCTTTGTCGGCCTGAAGCAGTTTGTGGCTTACATGCAGCTCAGCATGCCCGGCCCACACCTGGAGCACCGTGCCCACTTCTTTTGACCCAGCTGGCTGACCAGGAACCCCCGGGGGCAGAACCCTAGAGTGAACGTATGGGGAGGGGTCAGTGCTGGGGCTACGCAGGGAGGAACTGCCAGAGGCTAGAGCAGGATCAGGAGCCACTGTCCTCAGCCCACCCGTCAGGTGGACTCAGCCTGGGAAGACGTCCTTCTCTGGAAAGCTCTGGGATGTGTTCCGTGTTTGGCCCCTGGGGAAGCAGGCCTGTGGGCGATGTCCCCAATGGCCTTGTCCCCGGCACTGGCTCCTGCGCCACCTCAGAAGGCAGATCCAGCTGCGTGACTACAGAAGCAAAGCCGCTCTAGAGCTGCAGGCATTTGTGTCATTAGATCTGATGCCACCTCCGGGGGCAGAGCCAGAGCCACAGCCACGTGCACACCACTTCTAGCAGCAACTGTGGCACTAGAGCTGGCTTCTGCTGGGCCGGAAGGAGCGCTGGAGCCGGGCGAGGCACCTGTGGAGCTGGGGCTGCACCGGGCGCCTCCCTCCGCACCCTCTCCTAAGCTCCACCCAGCACCAGAGCTGGCCTTCTCCCCTCTGCTGGCAGCACGTTTTGGTTTTCATTTTTCTCTTTTATATTGTTAAATTTTTTATAAATATTTTATGTGTTAAAATTTAGATTCAATAAAATGTAGCCTTTTAATCATTTTAAATTGTGCAATTCAGGGGTGTTAAGTACTTCTATAAGTATTTCTATGTAAATTTCGAAATTACGTCACCATTTCCACAAAGAGATACCTGTTGAGGCATTTTATGGGGACTGTATTGAATCTATAAATCAAATTGGGGAGAACTGATGTTTTAACACTATACCGGGAAAAGGTACCATATTTTAAAAAGGAAGAAATGATAAGCTCGGAGCAAATATTTGCAACTCATATCTCAGGCTAAGGCCTAACACCCCCTATAAATAGAGAGATCCTAGAAACCAATGAGGAAAAGAGCAGCTACAGTATAAAATGGGCAAATTACATTATAATACACTTCATGAAAAATAAATATAAATAGCCTTAACTACATGATGCTCAGTCTCAGCCCTAACACAAAATTAAATCCAGAAGACTGAGAATATACTCTGAAGCTGTATATAAACAGGAACTTTTCTTCATTACTGATGAGGTACAAGTTGCCTTCCAAAGGAGGCAGTCTGACTATGTCTATCAAACCAACAAATGTATTTAGCCTTTGATTCCACTATCCCAGGTCAGGGAATTTAGTCCATGTAAACACGTCTACATTGGACATAAGTAGTCATTCACTGCAGCCTTCTTCATACATGCAAAACGCTGGAAACAAGCCAGTGTCCTTCACTGTTGAGCTCGTTAAATGAATGATGACTATCCCTGAGATGAAACAGTGTAGGCAGAAAGACCAGGAAGAAAGAGTGGAAGGAGGAAGCTCTTTACTGATTTGCAGCCCTTTCGCTGGTCCTGCCTGCCTGCAGGGCTGGCCCTCTGTTTTGTTCCTCCCATGGGAAGCTGGCTTTTTTTGAGCACCTGGAGACATGGCTTGACTAGTGTACCATCAATGCCAGGGTCATTGTGGCTACTGGGGGTTTGAGCTCAGGGATCCTGGCCAAGTGTGGACACTGACCAGAGGGAAGCCCCAGCCAGTCTTCTAAAGGACATTGCCCAGTTCCTTTGGTAAACTCAAACCCCAGTGTCCGGGGTTCCCAGTGGGAAGACATCACAGGGAGGTCTTTGGGTGTCTCGCAGGAGCAAGAGAAACTTGGTGGAGGAGCCAAGGACTGCTTCTCTCACATGCCCAGCACTCATGCCAAGGCCCACGTCCCCCCCAGCTCCTCTCAGGATGGTCCCGAGCTGCTGGACAAGGACATGTGCACGGCCCGTTCCTCCTGGCAGCTGCTACCAAACGAGCGGGCCAGCCCGCCTGTGGCCCACACTCCTGTCAGTCAGCTCCCTGTGAGCAGGTGCCGTCCTTTTCTTTGCTGCATCCCCAAGCCTCCAGAATAGTGCCTGGCAGCAGGTGGCACGTACACATGCACTGAGTCAGTGTAATCCCCCAGCAGTCCTATGAGGTAGCTGCTGTCACCTTACAGACGAGAGACCCGAGACACAAAGTCTTGGGGTGACTGGTTCGTTCGTCATTGCATTCCTGTGCAGGGCTCCCTGTCGTGTGCAGGCGGCTGCAACACTCAGATAAACATGAGCCCCAGACACCTTCACAGCCCTCAGAGCTCACAGCTCAGCAGGTGAGACAGCATCTAACCCACAGGCAGCAGGTGGGGCTACAGAGCCACAGCCCCTGCTAGCACAAGGCCACACAACTGAGCTTGGACAGCTCTGGCACCAGCTCAAGTGTTCACGCCAGCTCTGGTCCCAGCTCTAGACCTATAGCAACGTGCATAAGCCATTCTCTCACCGGTTCTAGAACGAGTGACAGAATTGGAGTGCCACAGAAAGAGAGCCAATTCTAGAACCAGCTCCAGCACCAGCTCTGGCACCAGGTCCTACGCCAGCTCCACAGCCAAACCAGTGGTGTCTCTAGCCCTCGGGGTGGCACCGCTCCGGGGCCAGATACATCCTGGAGGCCTCATCAGCATCAGCTCCTGAGGCAGCAGCGGCTCCTATACCCGGGCTGCCCTTCTCCCTGTGCCTCTAACTCTTATTTCCTTTTTCTATTTTATCTATTTTACGCTTTACATTGGTATGTTTCAAAATTTACACACAGTGAAAATTTACCTCTTAATCATTTTCAATGGTACCACTCAGTGGCATTAAGTAAATTCAGTGTGCTGTTACAACCATCACCACCATCTATTTCCAGACTGCTCCATCACACCGTACACATTAATGCAAACGCCCACCACCTGTCTGTCACTCCTCTCTTCCTGAGTGTGGGTCACTGCCACCTGTGCCTACAGGCACCCTGGGACACCGACTCTCCAGCCTTTCACTCAGCCACAAGGGCCCCAGAGAAGGGCCCCAGAGAAGAGCCCCGGACCAGCGGCAGCTCCCCTCCAAGTCCTGTGCCCATTAGAGGCAGCACAACAGCAGCAGAGGGGTGTGACTGGTGTGTTCCGCGAGCACTCAGCTGGCTCCTCCAACTCTGGAGGGAAGCAGACCAACATGAGCTTCCTCCTGGAGTCCTCTGAGGGCCAAGAAAAGGAGTGGCTGCCCCTTGCCCGACAGCACTGCCTCAGCACCTGCCTTCTCAGTGCGTGTTCTCCAGTCTGCACCCACAAAAGGAACCAAGAAGCCCCAGGTTCTGAGTTCCCAAAGCTGCACCCCACCATGGGGTGCCCTGCACAATTTGGGACCTTGGCTGACCTTACCACTCCCCACTGTTCCAGGAGTGGACCTCCTCGGCCCCCAACATCGCCAGCTCCAGTTCGGCCTCCAGCAGCATCTCCTTGTCAGCTTTCGTCATGCCCTGGACGGCCACACACAGCCACAAGCACCGTGCCTCCCTGCTGCTCTGCACCCTCCCCGTCAGCCTGGAGCCACTCGGACAGGAGTGCCCTGATCTGGACAGCTGGGACAGTCCCCTCAGTGCCCGCTCAGACCTCTCTGGGTGTTGTTCCTTTGACCAGTAGCCAGCTCTGGCCTTCCAGGTAGCACAGCCCGTCCTGGAAGGCAGACAATGACCACAGCCCTCCACTGCACACAAGAGCACACCCAGGCAGGTCTCACCCCCCGGGGCTCTTGGTGGGGACAGGTAACATGTTCGGCTCAGCTCTCCGAGGCTGTGGCTCTAGACCTGCCCAGCCCCAACCCACAGCGCGCTGGCTGCCTGGCATTTAGAGTCCTGTGTGAGCTGGTCCTGATGTCCCCAGTGTGCACCCCTCACCCCCATCCCAGCCTCCCTAGAGCTTTACTCACTCAGGGGCCCTCACAGCCCCTTGCCTGCTCTGCCCCTCTCCATAGGCCCTCATCCATGAGGAACTCACCTCCAAGGCTGGGCCCAGGGGCCACCTCCTTGGGCTTCCATGCAAGCACCGCCTTTGGGGTCAGACGGACCTGGGGCCGTGTCACAACGCTGTGACTAGCATGCTTCTACCCTGACTTCACAGAGACTCAGTTCAGTGGGGCTCAGTCACTTAGAGCTGAGGGAACTTGAGTGCTGGTGCCACTGCTCATCTATAAAATGGGGTGAACTCAATCAGTGAGCATGTGCGGTTTCCTGATAACAGTACTGCCCCCAACACTCATTCTGCTTTCACTGTGGGGCCACTTCCTCCCAGGGCTCCCTCCTGCCCCCTTCTACACCAGCCTAGGCTGCGGCCAGGGGTCCTGCCTCAGAAAACAGGGAGGAGGACAGAGGAGGAAGGGTAAGAAGCAGCCTGACTTTCTCCCTGCCTGGACTTGGTGTCCACTGCTGTCTCCAGGGCCCCCTGACCCAGCCATGCACGAGCTGGCACCAAGGATAATCTGAGGAGGACAGCTGGACGGTGTATTCCATGACTCTCATGCTCCCAGGTCTCTGGCCCATCTGGCCGGAGTGGGACGGTATGGAGATTCCAGGAGTCATGGGTTCTCAGAGCAGTGGCCACAGGGACAAGTGATACCGCCTGGCTGGGAGCTGTTGGTGCATAGCGTATGCAGCGAGGTGACATCGTGCGCACATGCTGTCCGTGGCCCCATGCAGTCCAGACCCCAGAGGCTGGGCCCATGGTGAGCTGGGCTCACACAGTTCGGTGTCTGACCCTCATGTGACAACTGTGAAACTAAGGCCAGGAGAGGCAGGGGTTGGCCCAGCAGGGAGGTGGGTGGAATCAGAGGAGGGAGGGTTCCAGCTTCCTAGGCCAGGGCTCAACCCTCACAAGAGGTTATTTTGGAAATGAGAGCCCCTAAGATCCTGGGGCTCCCCACACGGGCACATACACACCCCACCCCCTCCTAATAATCCATCTATATGCTGGGTATGTAGAGAACATTTATTGGAGTAGATGAGAAACAGTGTTACCAGTAGAATGGAGCAATTGGGTAGAAGTCAAAATTTAAAATATTTTGGATGTTGAGAGGTTATTTTTACAATATGTAGGTAACCCCCATATAACACAACTGTTAGGTTCCTAAAAAATGCCATGTTATTCGAATCTGTGTTATACAAAACAAAGAACTAGTACAAAAAAGAGGGTTAGGTTCCAAAAATTAAAAAAACATACTATTATGTTTTTATAATTAAGAGAAATATCTTTATTAAAGCAATTTTCACCAAAAGTATAACATATTAATATGTATTAAGTAATGTTTTCTTCGTTATTACTACTAAGCTTTTATTACATTCGGTGTTGTTCAGAAATTTCCCTCATTTTGAATGAGATTTTTTTTGCTCTTAAAAGATCTTATTACGCTTATTACGGGGACTTCTCTAATTCTCAAACCGTGTTAGAGTGAAACTATGTTCTAGGATGCCATGTTGTACTAGGATGAGTGTTTCCCCCAATTCTCGAATCATGTTAAGGAAGTGCCGTGTTATATAGGGGTTACCTGTAATACATACCTTTTTAAAATTTTCAAAAATAGTTCAATGTGAATGTGAGAAAAAGCTTTTATATTTCTTTGAGCAGGCCAAAAATACAGGGCTAACATTATTTTTTATAGACATCATTTAAAAATTATTTTGTTGATTATTTATAGAGAAAATTGGCAAATTGTAAACTAAGTAGATTACTATTTAGAATGTGCTTCAACTGATCGTGGGAAATATTTTGAGTCTGTAGAGATGGATTTATTTATTTAGGACATACAACTGAGGGAAAATAATTGTATGATAAAAAAGAATTACCTATTAGTTGAGAATATTCCTTCCAGTATTTTACAGTACTAAAATCTTGGCAACCGCGTTAGACATTAGTTTGGTTCTCCTGCCCTCTAGTGGTCATTTCTCGCAATGCAGACAAAGCTGCATTAAGGCGAAAGGTATGAAACTATTAATAGAACCCAGGTGTATGAATCATGCTCCAAATTTTGGAGATTCGAGGAAATTGAGAAATTTTCTAACTCAGTTTCATCATTTTAATTTTGCATCATAATCACCATGTCTCAATTACATACTCTCTTGAGATAACTGAAATAAAATTGAATTTTGACATCACTTGACTATTTGACTTAGTAATCATCCAAAGCTACAGTAATTTTCTATAAAATTTTTACATAGATAATATAATTTTAAACCTTATAACTACCGCATAAAGGGTGTTTTGCAAATAAATAAATGAGGCACTGTTAAATGTACTTCCTGTTTCCTACTATTAAGGCCTTTATACACTGTATTATTTGTCATAACCACCATATACACTGAAGTATATACAGTATTATTCAGATTTCACGAGGAAATAAAGTGATACTGAAGGAGGCTGAGAGAACTTAGGAAGTGGTACACTCCAGGATTGAAATAAAGTTCAATGCCTTAACTTTCCTTCTTCTTTTAAAAATCCATATACTTAATTAATTTTGAGTTGATTTCAAATTATTTAACCCAAACAAATTGGTAGTATGTTTTAATGTTTTAACATATTAGTTTAAGCAACATTTATGCACCATATTTTTTCACATGCTAACGTAGGTCAACATCAAAGCCCTGGGTTCTTTTACAAAGTTTAAGAACCAGCCCCCATTTCAGAGGTGAGTTTTTAGAAAGTGTAAAAAGAAAAGGTTTTCATTTTTTAACTCAAGAATTTAGATGCAGAGACTAGGATTTAGCGTCCTTTTCATGGTAGACAGCAAATACATGCTTGTGGTTAAGAAACAACTGACCCTGGAAAAGAGTTATATTGTACAGAACTGAGTATGATTTCAGATAAAAATGATTATTAGCTTCAAAAAGATTTCTCACTACATGGAACTCAAGACTAAGCTTTGTTAAAGTCCTTTGTCTAAAATAGCTCCATTAAAAAAATCCCTTGGGCATTTCTCTGACAGCCATTTCCAGATCAGATCATTTCTCATCAAGCTGCTAGTCATCTACAGACAGGACTCTCTGGTCATTCTAACCAGTAATGGCTCTTCCTCTTTTGAGTTTCTATGGCATCTGGTTTATGCTGCTCACACAGTAATGACTTCACACATAGGAATAATGCAACAACCCCAAAGAACTAAAGACAAAGAATCATCTTCTAAGAGTTAAACACATAAAACCCATACATAATGGGCAAGATAAGCTGCTCATAAAATAACCAGAGATGTGTCTGGAAATGTGTGACTCTTCACAGGATCGAACTTACTGGAGTGAAGTCTCAGGGAGGCAGATCAGAGACTCAGCCATAAACAGGACAGCTGAAATCTTGGGCCAGTTATACTATATTCTGTATGAAAAGAGCATTAAAATATTCATGTAACTTTTTTATGTTAATTTAATAATAGCTATGTGAAATACTTAAATGCAATTGTTCTAAGTATCAATTCAAGCAATTCTCACCCCCACCCCTGGGAGATGGGTATTCTTGTAAACCAGACATTCATGATGAATAAATTAAGACACAAGACAAGTTCAGTAACTTCCAGGATTTCCATCTAGTAAGTAGGGAGAAGTAAGTAGGGAGAAGTCTTTCCTGGGTTCTAGGGTCACCACACATAAACACCGCTGTCGTGCGGGAAACCCTGCTCACTGCGCCATTTGTCGCGTGGGGCGGCCTGCCGGGCCTCTGCTCCCGCTCCCCACATAAGAACGCAGGATATGGCTAGGCCAAAAAGGAACACCCACGGAGCCACAGATAGGGGAGTCATACCACTATAGTCTCACTGGCGGCTGGGCGAGACACACTCAGTAGTAGCCACACAACCCGCAGTCCACCATTCACTTTTCTGCCTGCCAACCAACCAGTCAACGCAGCCCCGCAGTTACATCAGTAGCCAATTGGCTAACCGGTTACAGCTGATGGCCAACCAATCACAGTTGATGGTCATTCACCACCTGAAATAGCACCTCCTCACAGGAGGGCAAGAGACTGGAAACTGCTCTCTGGGAATCTGTCCCCACAACCCCACATTCTACAGTGCCTCATTTAAGATGGTCTACTCTTGTGATTCTTATGTGACAACTTGATTGGTCCCCTGGGTGCCCAGATAGTTGGTCAAACATTATTCTGGGTGTTTCTGGATGAGATTAACATGTTAATTGGTAGAATAAAGCGGATTGCCCTCCCTAATGTGGATAGGTCTCATCTAACCAGTTGAAGGCCTGAATAGGACAAAAAAATCTGACTTTCCCCTGAGTAAGAAGGAATTCCTCCTGCCTGATGGCTTCTGAGCTGGGACATTGGTCTTCTCCTGACTTCGGACTTGGACACAGACTACAATTCATACCATTAGCTCTCCTCATCCTCAGGTCTTCGGACTCAGACTGAATTACACCATTGGCTCTCCTGGGTTTCTAGCTTGTTGACTGTTGATGTCGCAACTTCTCAGCCAACATAATCGTGTGAGCCGATTCCTTATAATTAAAAGACATATATATATATATATATATATATATATATATATATATATATATATATATATATAAATTTGTGTACACACACACATATATGTATACACATACACAGAAATACATTCATATAGGTAGATAGCCTGGGAGAACCCAGACTAATACAGATTTTTGTGAGAATGGGGAGATTACACATAACACACTCACTTACTGTGAACTCCCAAGAATGCAGAAATGTATATGACCTTTCCACTGTATACCCAACACATGTTCTAACTTCAATGTGGGCTTCCCAAATTAAGCATGTATTTACTGGATAGGAGAAGTGTCCAGATAGCAAGGATTTGAGCTTATTCTTTTCACCCACTGGTAGGGAAAGAAAGGGACCAGATCTTGGGGAAGAGGAAGATTCCCCAAGAGGAAGAGGAAGATACATTCATTCATTTATCAGTCATTTGTTGGGTGTGTAGCATGTAGTATGAAACAGATTTTGCACCAGGTGCAAGAATACAGGGATAAAATACATAATTCCTGCTCTCATGGACCTCACACTTCTTAGGATGACAAGTAAAATCCTAATTAACAGGGTGACTTCCATATTGATCTTAAGTGAGTATGGACATAATAATGGAGTTTCAAAATATACGAATCCAAAGCTAATAGAACGAAAAAGGGAAATAGATCCATAATCGTAGCTTCAATAAGCTGTGATTTCAAATATGCTGATCTGTAACTGATATAACGAGTAAACAGAAAATAAGGTCTAGCGGTGACCTGAACAACTCTGTCCACCAACGGGGCATCACTGGCATGAACGGAGCGCACTGCACCCAAACAACGCACAACACTCACTCTTTTCAGGAGCACCTGGTACTCTCATCTAAACGGACTGTGTTCTGGGCCATAAAACAAACTTGGATACGTTTAAGAGGACTGAAATCCGACAGCTGCACCCCTGCTGGCCGCAGAGCCTCTCCGCCCTGGGTGCCGGTGGACAAGGTTGCAGTAAGGGGTGACGAGCAGCAACGGCGTACGCTCGTACGGCCCTGAGCTCCACAGGTCGGAGAGCGTGAGGGCAGCGGGAGGCTGTGAGAGAGGTGCAAGAGGAACACTGAACAGGACCCGCCCCTGACAGTGACCGCGGGGGGCCGGAGAGGCCCAGCAGCCAGGAGCCGTCCCCTGGTTTCTCGGTACGTGGACCGTAACGCGGCTTCCCAAAAATAAAAATAAAAGACAGGCCCCTCCACCCTTCTCTTCCTGCAACAAGAAGGACTGTTTCAACTTTCCGTCCTTCTCAAGCCCCGCCAGGTTACCTACCTGTCGGGGAGGGGAAGCCGCAGCCCCCAAGCGCCGGCAACAGCACCGCGTTCCGAGGAGCGGAAGTCGACTGTCCGGGCGCCGTAAAGCACGTCCGTTTCCGGTTCGCGACACGCGCGCCGACCGTCTCTGCGGGCCTTCCGCCGGTAAGCGTCTCTCCTCCACCCTCGCGAATTCCGTTTTTCCTTCATTGCGGGCGCTTTTGTACTGTCGTCCCGTTCACTTTGGATCATGTTCAAGAAATTTGACGAAAAAGAAAATGTATCCAACTGCATCCAGTTGAAAACGTCAGTGATTAAGGGTATTAAGAACCAGCTGACAGAGCAGTTTCCACGCATTGAAGCATGGCTTCATCAAATCATGCCTAAGAAGGATCCAGTCAAAATAGTGCGATGCCACGAACATATAGAAATCCTTACCGTAAATGGAGAGTTACTCTTTTTCAGACAGAGAGAAGGGCCTTTTTATCCAACTCTGAGGCTGCTTCACAAATACCCTTTTATCCTGCCACGCCAGCAAGTTGATAAAGGAGCCATCAAATTTGTACTCAGTGGAGCGAATATCATGTGTCCAGGCTTAACTTCCCCCGGAGCCAAGCTTTACCCCGCTGCAGCGGATTCGATTGTTGCGATCATGGCAGAGGGCAAACAGCATGCGCTGTGTGTTGGAGTCATGAAGATGTCTGCAGAAGATATTGAGAAGGTCAACAAAGGGATTGGCATTGAAAACATCCATTATTTAAATGATGGGCTGTGGCATATGAAGACATATAAATGAGCCTCAAAAGGAATACGCTCGGGCTCAACATGGACATTGTGCTGTGTCCCTGTCTGTCTGTGTGTAGCAGCATGAAGACAACACCTCTACAGTTATGCTGAATAAATTCAACAGAACCTAAAAATGAAAGATTTGGAACTTGTCCATATGTCTGTGTATCGGCCGTCGTATGCACATTTGTGTGTGTGTGTGCATGTGAGTGTGTGTCTGTGTGTGTTTGAAGAGGAGTAATTAGTTTAGGTTTGCTGTCTTGTCTGTCCAAGCTGATATCAGTTCAAGCACAGGTAAATTATCTCTTGTACAAAAATAGATTTCAGTCAAGAGCATACAGTGGTAGACAGGCCCAATGGTGTGAGTGAAGAGTTGGGAGGAAGAAAATGACTGGAAACGGGCCCTGAACAGCTCTATTAATATGAACACGTAAAGGATGAGCAGAAGATGGGATGCTTGAACAATTGTAGTGGCAGCAGAAGACCCATTAAAAAGTATACAGCCAGCATTGTTGGTTGTGCATCCAACCAGCACTGCCCCCTCCCTCTCTGCTGGCAGAACTCTGTCCATCTCTATTCTACATGAACCAGGGAAATGCTGATTAGTCTAGGCCTATGTGGTGGTCTATTTCCCTGTGAGATTGATTCGTTTATAGGTGGACATGGGGCCAAAAGCCAAGTAGGATCTTCTCTATTAAGGAACTTCTGTGACAATGGGTGTCTTTTCTCCCTTGGTTTTGAATCATTTGTAGGTGGGTATGTAACCTGTGTCAGGAGGCGCCACTAAAAGATTTCCAGAAAAAGTTTTCAGGCTCTTAAAAGTGCATGGGGAGAAACAGTCTCCCTACTCTGAATGGACATTGGCATGTGTGATTTTGCTCTTATATCAAACACACACACACACACACACACACACACACACACACACACAAGCTTGATACACATGAAGTGTGAACGTGGTAAAATTGAAATGGAAAGCAACAGTGCCCTTGATGATTTCTAAACTGATGATTAATCATCCATGGAGCCTCCATATATAGGATGTCTTATTAAGGGGTGTGGCTAAGTTATTAAAGAATAAAATTTCCTTATAGATTACTCCATTTTTATTGGAGGTTTCTGAAATTTAAAGCCAAAGAATCCCAATTTTTATAGAATGGCATAGACACCCAACTGAAAAATTGCCTAAAGGGGATAAAATAGGTCAAGTGAAAGTTCATCAGTGACTTTTGCATGAGCAGTTTCAGTAAAATTCAATGTAAAAATCAACTGCAGTAGATTTTGGGGTGAAAGGAAAGTGAGAAGGTAGGAGGCGGATGTTTAGACTTCATGTTATTTCTTACAGAATTTTGGTTGTGAATTAAAAGATATTGGGTGAAAGCTAGAGGAAGGTAATAGTCAAGATGTTTTGTTTTGGAGTTTAGATTATTTTGCTGTTGCTTTTATTATTTTTTTGTTGCATGTTTGTTAATGAGATTTCTGAGTATTTTTATATGCTGAGAGGGAAGAGTCATTAAGAGGGGAGACTTGATGGGAATATAATTGGGAACAGGAGTAGGAAGGAATGGCCTTCTGTTCTCATGAATCTACACATTGGATCATATCCTCTCACCAGAGTTATCATGTGACAACTCTTAAACACTTCTTGTCAACACTGGTTTTTCCTCAGAGGATTGGGCTTCTGTCCCTATTAATTCTCCACCCCATTCATTACCATTAACTCTGGCCATTAGTGCATACCTGTGGAGGACCTCTAAACCTCTCATGACAAGATTCTGGAGCACCAACGACTTTGACAAACACTGAGGGAGACAGTCAAGGTAAATACCTTTTGTTGTTGTTTTCTTACCATGTCCCAAACAACTGTCTCTGTTACAGGACAGTGGGCCCTCCTCGGCGCAGTGTCCAGGTTCTTGGCATCTCGAGCAAAGAACTGAATGAGATACTGAGGTAATGTAGTGAAAAAGCAGTTTATTAGAAGAAAAAGTACACTTCAAAGAGGTCGAAGTGGGCCCGAGCAAAACAATGGGCTCAAAAGGCCTCAAGGTGGCATTATTAGGAGAAAAAGTACACTCCCAAAGGTTTGGAGCGGGCCCCAAGCAAAGGCAAAGCTCAAGACGTGCTGACTGGCGAGGACTTGGAGTTCTTATCCTTTTTTTCTCTAGAATGGGCTGTTCCTTTCTGGGCCTGGGACCACTTGATTGACACCTGTGATGGATAAGAGGCTATTACTTCATCTTTTTAGACTGCATGTTCCTTCCCAGAATTCAGTGTTATAATGATATTAATGAACTTCCGGGCATACGTATGATATAATGACGATATAATGAGACCCAGGTGAAATGAAGGTCGTAGTGGCCTTTACTGCACAGGTGTGAGTGACTGGTTTAATCTAGCTGGGTATTTTGTACCCATTTGTTTCCTCACAGAAGTAGATAATCACAATGAGAAGGAAGTTTTGGGCGGAGAGAGGAGGCCTTTGGGTGGTCGCATCCTGTGGGTTGTGTTGGACATGCAGGAATGCAGAGACTTGATGCCTATCTCTAACTGCCTGCCTTGTTTTCCCCTTGAGAGATGTGATCCCTGTAAAATCTCAATGGGAAGTGGAGAGCCAGTCATTTTCTTCTGTATCTGCTTCCTGCTGGACAGGCATAGACTGTCTCTATCTATTCGGGGATTCATGGAACTCTTGCCCTATCTGATCTTAAATGAAAGAAAGGGGTCTCAAGATCCGTCTGGAAGATCATGCTGGCTTTTTTGGTTGGGACTGGTAATCTTGCTGGGGTATCATCCATATCCCCAAGGCCCCTGAGTAAGGAAAAATAGATTTTGGTTAGTGTTGGCCCAAGCAAGAAGCAGAGATCAAAGCTATTGATGTGAGGTGGCTGTGGGATAGAAATTCTGTTTAGCTTTGTGGAGCCTGTGGTCTTCTCCTCTGGTTAATCTGGTCATTCAGATGGCGGTGTGGGGACAAAGCCCCAAAAAGCAGTTTCCAGGCTCTCGGCCTCACATAGAAAGGTGCTGGCTCGGGTAGTAAATGGCCATCAACTGTGATCAGATGCCAGCAGCTGTGGCTAGTTGGCCGTCAGCTGTAACCCGTAAGCCATTGACCACTAATATAACAGCTGTGGCTATGCTAGCAGAGAAGGGAATGGGGGCTAGCAAGAAGATGGTGGCTGGCAAGCACAGACTGCTGTTAGGCAGATTATGTAGATCCTGCTTCCTGTGTCTCCAGCCCAGCCGCCAGCGAGAATATATTGGTTTGACTCCCCTACTTATGGCTCCATGGGTGTTCCTTTTTGGCCTCACCGTGTCCTGCATTCTTTGGCGGGGAGTGGGAGCTGAGACCCTGCACGACAGCGGTGTTCACCCAGGAGCTGGGCCTGGAATGGCCTGGAGCAGGGGGCAGGGGACTGCCTGTGATTCAGGCTAAGAACAATCTTCTGTTTAAGATTGAAAAGCTGATTTGAAGGTGATTAAGATCAGGAACTAGGGAGCTAAGAAACTGGGGAAAAGGAAACTTAAGGAAAGGGAAACTTAAAATTCCTATAGGAAAGGGAAACTTAAAATTCCTATAGGAAAGAAAATTTTAAAGTTTTTCAGTGGGAGGGCTACTTGATTGGCCCGTATCATCTCCACCAAAAGTTGAAAGGGGACCCTGTGTATCTATCCTAAGCCTTCTTTCAGGTGTGGGGACAGAACCCCAGAAAGCAGTTTCCAGGCTCTCGGCCTCACATAGAAAGGTGCTGGCTCAGGTAGTAAATGGCCATCAACTGTGATTGGATGGCCATCAGCTGTGGCGAGTTGGCCGTCAGCTGTAACTAGTGAGCCATTGGCCACTAATATAACTGCTGTGGCTATGCTAGCAGAAAGATTGGGGCTAGCAAGAGCAGATTGCAGAGTGGCGGATGCCGGCGGTGAGAATATAGTGGTATGACTCCCCTACCTATGGCTCCGTGGGTGTTGTTCCTTTTTGGCCTCACCATGTCCTGCGTTCTTCTGTGGGGAGCGGGAGCTGAGACCCCGCCGGACGCCCTCTTCATCTATGTACATGGCCCTAACATTCCTTCCTGGTTCATCCTGGTTCAAAGGTGATATGGCCGTGACTGCTGAGTCACAGGGTCTTCAACGCTGACTTGAGTGCTGTCCACAAGGGATGGAGGGCTTTGGAGGAAGAGTGTTTTTTATGCAGAGGAAAAGGAAGCCTCTGGAAACTGCCAAGCCTTGCTTCCTGTTGAGAAGCCTCACTTCCCAGTAAGCTCCTAATGCCCCTCCCACTCCTCAACTGCTGTCTCAGCTACTTTAGAACAAAGCTCAATGAACTGGGGAAGTTCAGTGGGGTAGGAACAAAGGTGACCAACCACTCAATTTACTGGTATTGAGGTCGTTCCCAGGCCCCGGGCTTTCAGTGGAAAAATCAGGAAACTCTGGGCACACAGCTGAGAGCAGCTCACTCTAAGAGGAACTAAAATTTTATGGCTCTGTTGGGTGCAGATGCCCATATCACCACCCTGCTTTGTCCTGTGCTTTGTCCTGCGGCTCGGGGAGTAGGGGTGGCATTGCTGAGGGCAAAAGGAGAGTCCCTGAGCCCAGGGTCTTTCTGGACACTGAGGCATGTGCACTGGAGGGGGAGCCACTGGCCTGGAACCAAAGGAGAAAAATACCCCTGGCTGCTCCAGCCATCCACACACTAGCTTCTCCTGCCACCTTTGGGTAGCAAGGGAGACATCATGACTTCCATTTAGGGCTATGTAGCCCTAATGCACAGGTGTTAAATCCTTGATCTGTGTTACCATGGCAGTGGGAGAGCAATACCTGAACTCCACTGGTAAGGTCTGAGAAGAAAAACTCAGAGGGAGAAATTTAGGAAGAAATGCATAACTAAAGTAATTAAATTTGTAGGGGAAATTCTTCAAACAAAACTGCAGACCTATCACTGGTGAATTCTACCAAACATTTAAGGAAGAAATAATAAAAATTATGCAGAAATTCTTCCACAATAAAGAAGTTTTGGGGATACTTCCCAATTCAATTTTTGTGGCTAGCATTACCCAAGAATCCAAACCAAAGACATTATAAGGAAGTAAAACTACAGACCAATATCCTTCATGAAATAAACACATATATCCTGTAATGCAGGGGTTCAGCTCCCGGCAGGTGAATGCAGGATACGGTGAGGCCAAAAATGAACAACAACGGAGCCATGGATAGGGGGTTCATACTACTATGTTCTCGAGGGCAGCTGGTTGAGACACAGAAAGTGAACATCCACCAGTACCCCAACAAGGGATATTCCTGCACCACAGTCTCAATGGCGGCTGGTCGAGACACAGGAAGTAGGATCCACGAGACCCACAACACCCACACTTGCTAACAGAGCCACAGCAGTTATGCAGCACACAGAACAATAGTGGATGGTGGCTAACTGGTTACAGCTGATGGCAAACTAGTTACATAAGTGCTTGAATGTGAGGGTTACACAACCGAGCCCAGCACCTTTCCATGTGAGGTCGAGAGCCTGGAAACCGCTCTCTGGGACTCCGTCCCAACATATCCTTAAAAAATATTAGCAAAGTGAACCCGGCAATATGTAAAAATGGCAAAATGTGGAGTTTATTCTGTGGGAAATGGAAGGCTGTTTCCATATTTATAAATCAATCAATGTACTAAGCCATATTAATAGATTAAAGAAGGACAAGCATATGATCATTTCACCACATGCAGTAAGAACATTTGACATAATTCAATATTAATTCACTCAATAAAAGAAGTATTCCTCAACCTGATAAAATAGATCTACAAAATGCCTATATATTTATTGGTGAAAGTCTGAATGCTTTCTTCCTAAAATCAGGAACAAGACAGAAATGCCCCCTATAATGACTTCTACTGGCCATTCTAGATTGTGCAGTAATGAAAGTGTTACTGGAGGGTGGGCTCTTCTTGGAGCTGTGTCCAGGTTCTTGGTGTCTCGAGCAAAGAATTGAACAAGATACTGAGGTAAAGTAGTGAAAAAGCAGTTTATTAGAAGAGATAGTACACTTCAAGGAAATAGGAGCAGACCCGAGCAATAGAGAATGGCTCAAGGGCCCAAGGTGGCATTATCAGGAGCAAAAGAAGGGGCTCAAGGGCAAAAAGGTTCAGGGGCTCAAGGTGGAACAAAGGAAGAGACTCAAAAGGCAAAAAAGGTGCAAAGGGCCAGGGTCCTGGGCTCAAAAAAAGGGCCGAATGGTGAGGACTTGGAGTTCCTATCTTTTTTTCTCTAGGATGGGCTGGCTCTTCCTTCCCGGAAGTGGGACCACTTGATTGACACTTGCAATTGACCCCATCTTTTTTAAACTGCGCAAGTATGAGTGTCCAGTTTAACCTAGTTGGGTGTTTTGTACCCATCTGTTCCTCACAGGGGTAGATAATTACAATGAAAAGGGGAAGTTTGGGACGGAGAGGAGAAGTCTCATGGGCAGTGATGCAGAGACCCGATGCCTCTCTCTAACTGCCTGCCTTGTTTCTCCCTTGAGAGAAGTGATCCCCATAAAATTTTATGGGAAGTTGAGGAACAGGAGGTCTGTTCTTCTGTATCTGCTTCCTGCTGGGCAGGGGCGTGGAGCTGTACCTACCTATTGGGGGATTGTGGAGACAGAGCCCCAGAAAGCAGTTTCCAGGCTCTCGGCCTCATGTGGAGAGGTGCTGGCTCAGATAGTGGATGGCCGTCAGCTGTGGCTGGTAGGCCATCAGCTGTAGCCATTAAGCCATTGGCCACTAATATAACTGCCTTGGCTACGGAGGGGAGCCGAGGAGAGGGAGGGAGGAGACTGAAGGAGAGTGAAGGAGAGTAGAGGAGAGTTGGTCGGTTGGCAGCAAAGCAGACAGCAGGTCGCACGTCGTATAAACCCAGCCTCAGTGAGACTATAGTGGTATGACTTCCCTACCTATGGCTCCATGGGTGTTCCTTTTTGGTCTCACCATGTCCTGCATTCTTATGTGGGGAGTGGGAGCAGAGACCCCGCCGGACGCCCCACATGACAGGGATTCATGGAACTCTAGCCCTACTTGATCTCAGGTGAGAGGAAGGGGTCTCAAGATCCACCTGGAAGACCTGCTGGCTTCTTTGGTTGAGACTGGCAATCTACCCCAGACTGACTGCTGGGGTATCCTCTGTTTTCCCAAGGCCCCTGAATGAGGAAAATTAGATTTTTTTTCTTCCAAGTCAAGTTGTTGTCCTTTCAGTCTTAATTGTGGAGGGCGCTGCTCAGCTCCAGGTCCAGTTGCCGTTGCTAGTTGCAGGGGGTGCAGGCCACCATCCCTTGTAGCAGTCAAACCAGCAACCTTGTGGTTGAGAGGACTCGCTCCACACAGTAGCCATCCGGGAGCTCAGCAGCAGCTCAAGGTGCTGTGTTCAATCTTAGTTGCAGGGGGTGGAGCCCACCATCCCTTGCGGGGACTCGAGGAGTTGAACCAGCAGCCTTGTGGTTGAGAGCCCACTGGCCCATGTGGGAATTGAACTGGCAGCCTCCAGAGTTAGGAGCATGGAGCTCCAACCGCCTGAGCCACCAGGCCGGCCTGAAAAATAGATTTTAATTAATAAATCCGTTAGCTCTATAGAGCCTGTGGCCATTCAACCAGTTATTTAGGTGGCATCAGTTTTCCAGCTGGGCCCAGAATGGGTTGGACAATGATTACTGGCATGAGGGTATGTTAAAATCAATTTGGTCTCTGGGATGGAATTATCCAAGAGTTAGATCCGGGAGGGCTTGGGGGATATTGGGAAGTCACAGGCTTTTAAGTAGTTTTCTAAAGCAGGTCTGGGACACATTCTGTGATTCAGGCTGGAAGAAGTCTTCAGTCTAGGACTCAGAAACTGATTAGAAGAGTAATCAAAGCCGGGGGCTAAGGAGCTAAGAAACTAGGGAAAAGGAGACTTAAAATTTATATAGTGAGGGAGCTCCCACATGAAAAGAACAAAGGCAAAGAGCTTGCAAATAAACAAAACTGTCTTTATTCATAGACAACTGTCTAAGTAGAAAATCCAAAGGAAACTACAAAAGAGCTATGAAAAGAGATACGTGAGATTAGCAAATAAGTATTTTAAAATCAGTTGCATGTCCATATGCTAGCAATGAACAATTGGAAATTGAAAATTTTAAATAGACCATTGTCTGTTTAAATAGCACCAAAAAACTTGAAACAATTATGTATCAATTGTTATGTATCAATTATGTATCAAGGGTCTGTATGCCAAAGCTACCAAACACTTATGAGACAAGCACTGAGTAAAGGAGACATTAATAAAGAGTAGTGTGCTCTGCTTATGGAATGGAAGGCTCAATACGATGATAATGTCAATTCTTCCCAAATTAATGTATAGTATTTTAACTATAATTTGAGTCAAAAATCCCACAATATTTTTAAATAAGAATTGACAAACTTATTTTTAATAAGAATTTATAAAATTTGAATGGCAATTCAAAGTAACAGGATAGCCCAAAACATTTATTTTGAAAAAGGGAGAACAAACTTGGTGGCTCCCACTACGTGTCTCCAGGGCTTATTCTCAAGCTGCGGTAGACATGTCAGTGCGGTATGAGCAAGAGGATAGACACACGAATCAATAGAACCAAGAAGATTCCAGGAATAGACACGTTAAATATTGTTGATTGACTTTTCTATGAAGTTGCAAAGGCAATTCAATTGAGGAAGTGATGTCAGAATATTTGCAATCTAAAGAGCTCTGCTAGTCCCCACATAATGTAGGAGATTTTTGCTGTGAGTGAGTGCTGGGATCCTGTCCTTCGGTCTCCTGAGACCCAAGAATAGAAACACAGAACAAGGAGAGGTGAGGAGTTTTAAAAAGAGGATAGTTTATTGAAAGCAAAGAGCCAGAGCTCCTGAGCAGTAGAAGGTCCCGAATGAGGGTTCCCAGTGACTGAAGCAAAAGCTCTTACTTTTGTATCTTCCCTGGCCTGTTTGGGGAAGAGGAGCTGACGCCTTTTAATGGAATTCATCTACCAGGTTTGTCGTTAGCCCATCCTGAAGGGATTAGCAAAATAACCCATTCTTATCTATCAGATCTGTTCCATTTGTCGGGCCAAAAGGGATTTTATGATTAATCTCAAGGCACTGTTACATTTTGTCTTGGAGCGAAGGAATGATTTCAAAACCTGAAGTCTCAGAATATGTCTGTCTTTTTTAATTCCATCAGGGACCTCCCTGTCTACTTAAAAACATGCTAACTAACCTGTCTCAGAAGAATAGTCTTTTCAACAAATGGTTCAACAAATGGAGCCATCCATATGTAAAAATATTGAACTTTGGTCCACAACTTGCAATTCAGACAAAAGTTAACTCACACGGATTATAGACCTAAATGTTAAGACACCAAATTTCTAGAAGTAAGCATAGGAGAAAACCTTTGTGACTTAGAGTTCAGCAAGATTTTTTAGGCATAACACCAAAAGCACCACCTTAAATGAAAAAATAGAATTAATTGAAATTAAGAACATCTGAGTTTTTTGTTTTGTTTTGCTTTTTTTTTTATTGGGGAACAGTGTTTCTCCAGGGTCCATCAGCTCCAAGTCATTGTCCTTCAATCTAGTTGTGGAGGATGCAGCTCAGCAACAAGATACAAAAGTAAGAGCTTTTGCCTCAGTCACTGGGAACCCTCATTCGGGACCTTCTACCGCTCAGGAGCTCTGGCTCTTTGCTTTCAATAAACTATCCTCTTTTTAAAACTCCTCACCTCTCCTTGTTCGTGTTTCCATCTTAGTTGTCGGGGGGCACAGCCCACCATCCCATGCAGGAATTGAATCAGCAACCTTGTTGTTGAGAGTTCACGCTCTAACCAACTGAGCCATCCGGCTGCCCCCAAGAACATCTGTATTTTGAAAGACGCAATTCAGAAAATGAAAAGACAAGCTACATACTAAAAGAAAATATTCACAAAACACATATTGAATATATAATTAGCATTCAGAATATGTAACAAACTCACATTTCAATAGTGAAAAAGCAGAAGCAAAAAAAAACTGGCCAAAAGATTTGAACAGACACTTCCCCAAATGGGATATATAAATAGCAAACAAGCACATGAAAAGATGCTCAACATTTGTAATCATTAGAGAAGTTCTAATTAAACTACAATGAGATACTACTACATACCTGTTAGAATGAACAACAACAACAAAAGACTGGTCACGTAAGTGTTGGCAAAAATGCTGAGCCAATGCAGGAAGTCTCATCCATTGCTGGTAGGAATGGTACAGCCTACCAGCCACTTTGGAAAGAAAATGTTTATAGCCACTATCTCCCCCAAAACTGGAAACACATAAAGGGACATTGCTACCATTGTCACACATTTATCCACTCTCAATCTTTATTTTACTAGGGATCTTGAATGGAAAACATACTACAAATAATAATCAATAAGGATTTTGAATATTACAAATTGAAGTTTTCAGAATCTCAGGATTAATGATAATGTATATGTTGGCTTTTTTTTTTTTGACTTGATTCTTTAAAACTCAAAGTCTACAATAACCCTAGGACCCCAGTCCCTTCCGTTCATCCTCACGTGATAAAGTCCAGGGAAACTTCAAATTGTTTACAAAGAACAGGACTGCAATCTTGCATGCCCCTTCAGCAGAGCTAAATTCAAGATATAATTATTTCCTATAAAAATTCAGCTGCTCAGCATATTTTCAGAAGAGGAAATCCAAGGCTTTGAAAAGCACATCTGTGTCACAGAGAAAACATTTTCTAAGAAGGAAACATCTGACTATGCAAAATATCAAATGTTCAATCGCTTGTTTTGGGATTATCTATATCTGAAGACTTTTTTTTCTTTAGTCAGAATGAGTCAGAAATGTGGGCAGGCAGGTCATGGTCATGTCTGAGGCATAGCCAAACAACTGCGAAAACCAAATACTGTATCAAATGATTTTAGGGCAATACAGTGCTTTTTACAGCAAGTACGGCCTTTCCCACATGTTGAGGGATCGCCCTGAAGATGACTGTGCCTTCCAAAGCATGAAATGAGCGATGCCTCCAAGGGCTCCTTACAAACATACCTACTTGGTAATTATGTCCATATTCTTTTGAGGTCAAACGTCCATTTGATTCTCTTACATTTGTATTTATTTCTATATCTCATTAAAAACCTATCATAATGTAAAACTAGAAAAATTAGATGGAAATCCTGACATTTGCAACAAGATGGGTGAGCCTGGAGGGCGTTATGCTAAATAAAGACACATTCTTAAAGCCTTTGTAGATTCTCAAGCCAAATAGAGCTGTGATTTGTTTGCTGTTGTCTTTACTGGTTATGTAATGGTGGCCCTATGTCTTCTATTTTTGAAATTTAAACCTCTGATGTAATTCAATTTGACTAAGGATTGGCTTGGGACTTTTGGAAAATATTTTTTTCTTTGTTTCTTCCCCTCCCGCGCAATCTTAATAACTCTGTTTGCTACATATTTACTTTGCAAACCAGTTGCAGTGTCTGTCGACTTCGTGCCCATGCCTGCACAGTGACTTGGGAGAAGTTTGGCATCTTACGAGATGCACTGCTGACCCTGGGGCAGACCAGCCTCTGGGAAGCGCTTTTTCCTGAGGTTACCTAGCCAATTTCTCCTTCCTTTGTTCTGCCCCTTCTTGCATGTTTATAAAACATTTTGGCGGTACTGAGAGAAGGAAGGGAGTCCACTGTCTTCCCTAAATGCTGGCATTTTTTAATGAAACCTCCTTTTTCCACCAACCTCACCTCTTAAGTTTTGGCTTTCATGCGGCGAGCAGCCAGACCTTTTGCATGGTAACAAATTGGCAACCACCAAGGGATAGGATTAGACTGGACAAGGAGCTGGTGAGCTCACTCCCCCCCCCCCCACCAGGGAGGGAGAGGGGACAGAGCACCGCAGCCAGCAGTCAGACCCACAGCTGCTTGTGGCAGACGCCCTGGGGAGGCTGTTGCAGGGATTTCCTAGCAGCTGCTGATAATTCATTTTTTCTCAAGGATTTTTCCAATCTCTCCCCTTCCCGGTGTTGGACACCGATAAACGATTAAGCTGGTGGAAAGAAAATGGTTGTCTGGTTCTGGAAACTGCAGGTTAGGGCCTCATTTGAAACCCATTTGCTATGCCGGTTTTGGGCTTTTATGCCATTTGGGGCTTTTATGCTACATGGGGGTCTTTCAAGACCCATTTGAAGTCTGGAACTTGTCAGACCGGAGAACGCACCAGAAATCCTCTGTCTCCTTTTGGAGCATCTATGCCATTTGCGGGCCTCATTTGAGCCCCATCAATGGTGCTGGTTTAGGGCTTTTATGCCATTTGGGGTCTCGAGACCCATTTGCAGTACCAGCTTTGGTAGGAGACCAGGTTCCCTGGTCTCCCATTGGGGCATAGATGCCATTTGGGGCCCTCATTTGAGTAACCCATTTGGTACCAGTTTGGGGGCTTTTATGTCATTTGGGGTCTCTCAAGACCCATTTGCAGTACCAGTTTTGACGGGAGACCAGTTTCTGAACCCCAGTTCTTCTTTGTTGAGGATTTGGTTTGTGAGTACGTTTGGCTTTGGTTTGTCTTTATGTAATTTGTTTTTTGTTTGTGGTTTGTTTTACCCTCCTTTTCCTTTGTGTCTTACGCTAACATGGGAGGCTCTGTGTCTATACCATCTGAGAGTCCTCTGGGTCATATATTGGTTGATTAGTCAAGTTATAAACCAATAAGAAAGAAAATGATATTTTATTGTAGTACAGCTTGGCCTATGTACAAGGTCTGACAATTAAGTTCGCAAACTTGTTGCAACAATATTGCTAACTCTTTTGGATATCACAGGGATTATTCATTAGGAATTTGTACCAAATGGACAAACAGTTAACCAAATTGACTATTTCGAAGTGCTGAAAAGGCTGCATGAAAAAGTTGGACAACCTGAACTTTTCGCCAACAATTCATGGCTCTTGCATCACGACAATGCACCAGCTCACAAGGCACTGTCTGTGAGGGAGTTTTTAGCCAGTAAACAAATAACTGTATTGGAACACCCTCCCCACTCACCTGATCTGGCCCCCAGTGACTTCTTTCTTTACCCAAAGATAAATATTGAAAGGAAGACATTTTCATGACGTTCAGGACATCAAGGGTAATTCAATGACAGCTCTGATGGCCATTCCAGAAAAAGAGTTCCAAAATTGCTTTGAAGGGTGGACTAGGCGCTGGCACCAGTGCATAGCTTCCCAAGGGGAGGACTTAGAATGTGACCATAGTGATATTCAGCAATGAGGTATGCAGCACTTTTTCTAGGGTGGGTTCATGGACTTGTCAGACCTCATACAGGCAGATTATGTTTCACAAAGGAGACAAAAACATACAATGGAGAAAAGAAAGCCTCTTTAATTAATGGTGCTGGGAAAACTAGAAAACCACGTGCAAAATATAAGAATAGACTGCTATCTGTCTGTTGCCATATACCAAAATTAACCTAAAAATGGATCAAAGACCTAAACATAAGACCTGAAAAAATAAACTGCATAGAAGAAATCATAGATATTAACTGATGGACTTTGGGTTTAAGGAGGATTTTATGAATTTGACCTCAAAGGCAAGGGAAGTAAAAGCTAAAATAAATGAATGGGACTTTATCAAACTAAATAATAACAAGTGTTGGAGAGGCAGTTGAGAAAAAAAGAACCCTAATGCACTGTTGGTATGTAAGTTGGTACAGCCACTATGGAAAATAGTATGGAGTTTCCTCAAAAAATTAAGAATAGAATTACCATATGATCCTCTCCTGGGTATCTACCCAAAAAACCTGAAAACATTTATTTGTAAAGATATATGTACTCTGATGTTCATTGCACCATTACTTATGGTGGCCAAGACATGGAAACCCAAGTGTCCTTCAATAGATGACTGGATAAAGATGTGGCACACACGAGGTCTGACAATTAGGTTCGTGAACTCACCCTAGAAAAAGTGCTGCATCCCTCACTGCTGAATAGCACTACGGTCACCTTCGAAGTGCTCCCCTTGGGAAGCTCTGCACCGATGCCAGCGCCTAGTCCACCCTTCAAAGCAATTCTGGAACTCTTTTTCTGGAATGGCCATCAGAGCTGTCATCAGAATTACCCTTGATGTCCTGAATGTCATCAAAATGTTTTCCTTTCGGGTAAAGAAAGAAGTCACTGGGGGCCAGATCAGGTGAGTGGGGAGGGTGTTCCAATACAGTTATTTGTTTACTGGCTAAAAACTCCCTCACAGACAGTGCCTTGTGAGCTGGTGCATTGTATGATGCAGGAGCCATGAATTGTTGGCAAAAAGTTCAGGTCATCTAACTTTTTCACGCAGACTTTTCAGCCCTTCCAAAGAGTAAACTTGGTTTACTGTCCAGTTGGTACAAATTCATAATGAATAATGCCTCTGATACCAAAAAGGTTAGCAATATTGTTGCAACAAGTTCACGAACTTAATTGTCAGACCGCTTATGTTGAATAAAGTGGTGAGAGTGGGCATCCTTGCCTTGTTCCCGATCTGAAGGGGAATGCTTTTAGCTCTTCCCTATGGAGTGTGATGTTAGCTGTGGGTTTATCGTATGTATGGCCTTAATTATGTTGAGATATGACCTTTCTATTCCTACTTACAGTTTTCATCATAAATGGATGGTGGATTTTGTCAAATGCTTTTGCTACATCTATTGATATGACCATACGATTTTCATTTTTCATTTTGTTAATGTGGGGTTTCATGTTAATTGATTTGCAGATATTGAACCAACCTTGCATACCAGGAATGAATCCTATTTGATCATGGTGTATGATTTTTTTTTTAAGTTCATTGGTGTGACAATGGCCAGCAAAGTTACATAGGTTTCAGGTGCACAACTCTGCAACACATCATCTATATATCACACTGTGTTCTCGTCACCCAGAGCCACTTCTCCCTCCATCACCATACACCTGATCCCGTTTACCTTCCTCTACCAACCGCCTCTCCCTTACCCTCTGGTAACCACTAAACTATTGTCTGTGTCTATGAGTTTTTCTTTCTTTATTTGTCTTGTTCCTTTGTTGCTTTCAATTTTATATCCCACATATCAGTGAAATCACATGATTCCTGACTTTCCTGTGTGACTTATTTTGCTTAGCATTATAATCTCAAGATCCATCCATGTTGCCTCAAATGGTCCTATTTCATCTTTTCTTACCACCGAAGAGTATTCCATTGTGTATATATACCACATCTTCTTTATCCATTCATCTATCGAAACATTTTGGTTGTTTCAATGTCTTGGCCACAGTAAATAGAGCTGCAGTGAACATCAGAGCACATATAACTTTACAGATAAATGTTTTCAGATTTTTTGGGTAGATACTTAGGAGAGGGATTGCTGGGTCATATGGTAATTCTATTCTTAATTTTTTGAGGAACCTCCACACTGCCTTCCATAGCGACTGCACCAATCTGCATTCCCACCAACAGTGTATGAGGGTTCCTTTTTCTCCACAGCCTCTTCGACAGTTGTTAATATTTGTCTTGTTAATGACAAATCTATTCTGACTGGGGTGAGGTGATATCTCATTATGGTTTTTATTTGTATTTCTCTAATGATTAGTGATGTTGAGCATTTTTCTAATGTCTATTGGCCATCTGTATGTCGTCTTTGGAAAAATGTCTATTCATGTCCTCTGCCCAATTTTTAATTGGTTTGTTGTTGTTGAGTTTTATGAGTTCCTTATGTATTTTGGATATTAACCCCTTATTGGAGGCATTGTTTGCAAATATCTTCTCCCATTCCATTGGTTGCCTCTTTATTTTGTCAATAGTTTCTTTTGCTGTGCAGAAGCTTTTCAGTTGATACAGTCCCATTCATTTATTTTAGCTTTTGCTTCCCTTGCCTTCGAGGTCAAATTCATAAAATACTCTGTGAACTGAAGGTCCATATGTTTAGTACTTCTGTTTTCTTCTACGCAATTTATTGTTTCAGGTCTTATGTTTAGGTCTTTGATCTATTTTAAGTTACTTTTGGTACACAGTAACAGCCTAGTTTCATTCTTTTACACATGGCTTTCCAATTCTCCCTTCACCACTTACTGAAGAGGCTATCTTGTATTATCTTTTTAATTTATTGCTGAATTTGGCTTGCTAATATTTTGTTGAGAATTTTTGCATCTGTGTTCATTAGGGATATCAGCCTATAGTTTTCTTTTATTTTTGTAATGTCTTTGTCCAGTTTGGGGGTCAGTGTAATAATGGCCTTATAAAATGTGCTTGGGAGCCTTCCCTCCTTCTGGATATTTTTGAAATAGTTTGAGAATAGGTGATAGTTCTTTTTAAAATATTTGTGAAGCCATCTAGTCCAGGACTTTTGTTTGTTTGGAGCTTGTTGATTACTGCTTCAATTTCATTGGTAGTAATCGATTTTATTAGGGAAGGGGAACAGGACTTCATTGGGGAACAGTGTGTATTTCCAGGACTTTTTTATTGAGGAACAGTAGTGTGTTTTTCCCAGGACTCATCAGCTCCATCCAAGTCAAATTGTTGTCCTTTCAATCTTAGTTGTGGAGGGCGCAGCTCAGCTCCAGGTCCAGTCGCCATTGTTAGTTGCAGGGGCAAAGCCCACCATCCCTTGCGGGAGTCGAACCAGCAACCTTGTGGTTAAGAGCCCGCACTCCAACTGAGCCATCTGGTACCCCAGGAGCTCAGCAGCAGCTCACTGACTTCATTTTTATTGCGGAGTGCGTAACTCACTGGTCCATATGGGAATCGAGCTGGCAGCCCTGTTGCCCAGAGCTTTCACTCTAACCAACTGTGCCACCCACCCGCCCCATATCTCTTTCTTCTTGATTCAGCCTTGGAAGATTGTGTGTTTCTAGGAATTTACCCATTTCTTCCAAATTGCCTAATTTGTTGGCGGATGCTTATAGTAATTTCTTAATTTTTATTTTATTTTCTGTTTTTTTTTTTATTTCTGTGGTATCTGTTGTCATTTCTCTTCTTTCATTTCTGATTTTATTAATTTGGGTCCTCTCTCTCTTTTTCTGATTAGCCTGGCTAAAAGTTTTCAATTTTGTTTATCTTTTCATAAAAAAACCCGCTGTTGGTTTGCATGATCTTTTGTATTTTTTTTTTGTCTCTATTTTATTTATTGCTGCTCTGATCTTTATTATTTCCTTCTTTGTACTCACTTTGGGCTTATCTTGCTGTTCTTTTTCCAATTCCCTTAGGAATAAAGATAGACTGTTGATTTGAGATTTTTCTTATTTCTTTAGATAATCCTGCATTGCTATGAATTTCCCTTAGTACTGCTTTCGCTGCATCCCGTAGATTTTGGGTCAGTGTGTTTTCATTTTCATTAGTCTCAAGGTATCTTGATTTCTTCCTTGATCTCCTTGTTGACTCTTCTTTATTTAGTAGAATGTTATTCAGCCTCCAGTTTTCTTCTTGTAATTGATTTCTAGTTTCATAGCACTGTGGTTAGAGAAGATGATTGATATGATTTCAGTATTCTTAAATTTATTAGGACTTGTTTTGTGACGTAGCATGTAGTCTATCTTGACAGTGTTCTAGGTGCACTTGAAAAGATTGTATATTCTGCTGCTTTGGGGTGAAATGCTCTAAAAATATCAATTAAATCCAACTGGTCTAATGTGTCACTGAAGGCCACTGTTGTGTTTTTTTTAATTAAAGTTTATTGGGGTGAAAATTGTTAGCTGTTTCCATATTGATTTTCTGTCTGGAGGACCTGTCCATTGGTGTCAGTGGGGTGTTGAAGTCCCCTACTATGATTGTGTTATTATTCATCTCTGTCTTTATGTCAGTCAATATCTTAATTGCTCCTATGTTGGGTGCATAGATGTTTACTGGGGTTATGTCTTCTTGTTGGATCAATCCCTTTATTATTATGTAGTGCCCTTTGTTGCGTCCAGTGCAACACGGGGAGTGAGGGTGTAAGAAGGGGCGGCTTTGGGTTAAGTTTTAAGAAAGAAACATACAGAGACTTAATGTAGTTAAATCTCAGAAGGCCAGGGGTCTCACAGTTCTGAAAGACTGGAGCCCAGAACAAAGCCGACTGGAGGTTTTCATTGATAAGCACACAAGGGAGTAGCAGTGTTTTTGGCACGGTCTGTGAGACTCACTTATCATGTTATAGAAACATCCCGAGCCAATTATTTTAACCTTCAAACAGCCGAAGCAGAAAGTCCTTGAGGTGAGGTCTGCAACTCTTTTAAGGGACATATATCACATGTTGAAATTATTTCACAGAGCTGAGCAGAGAGCTTAATCTTATCACTCTCAAGACTTTTCTCCCAATTAGGTAAGAGGACAAAGCCAGAGCCAGCAGCCACTTTTCCCAGGCAGGGGGAAGGGCAGACAAGGCCTCTTCCCAGATCTTTCTAAGGCAGCTCATCGGGTCTCCATGGGGTTCCGCCTGGCTTGATTTGTCCCCCCCATGGGGGATCTTATTCATCATTGGCCGCAAACCCTCTTTTGGAGACTAAATAGAGAGAAATATACAATCCTAGAGATGCAGAGTCTCACAGACTATTCCTTCCTTAAGAAAAGACATGGGAGGGGGAAGTCTGCTAGGCTGCTGTGTGACAACAGCCCTTCTTTGTCTTTTATTATAATCTTCATTTTAAAGTCTGTTTTGTCTGATACAAGTATTGCTACCGCAGCTTTTCCTCACTTCCATTTGTGTGAAATATCTTATTTCATCCCTTTACTTTCAGTCTGTATGTGTCTTCTGATCTGAGGTGGGTCTTTTATAAACAGCATATGTATGGGCCTTGTTTTCTTATCTACCCAGTTACCCTATGTTTTTTGATTGGAGCATTTAATACATTTTCATTTAAAGTGATTATTGATAGTTACATAGTTATTGCCATTTAATTATTCATATTTCTGGTCTTTATTAGTTTGTTTTCACCTTTCTTCTGCTTAAGGAAACCCTTTTAATATGTCCTGCAATAGTGGCTTGGTGGTAATGAATTCCTTCAGCTTATTATTTTTTAGGAAGTTCTTTATCTTTCCTTCAATTTTAAGTTATAGCCTTGCTGGGTAGAGCAATCTTACTTGTAGGCCTTTGTTTTTCATCACTTTGAATATTTCCTGTCACTCCCTTTTGGCCTCCAAAGTTTCTGTAGAATCGTCAGCTGATAGTCTTATGGGAACTCCCTTGAAGGTAACTGTCTTTCTCTTGCTGCTTTTAGGATTCTCTCTTATTTTTAACCTTTGCCATTTTAACTATGATGTGTCTTGGTGTGGGCCTGTTTGGGTTCATCTTATTTGGAACTCTCTGTGCTTCCTTGTTGTTGGGCTTGAATGTTGTTTTCCTTCACCAGGTTAGGGAAGTTTTTGGCCATTATTTCTTCAAATATGTTCTCAATCCCTTGCTCCTTCTCTTCTCCTTCTGGTATTCCTGTAATGCGCATGTTGTGCTTGGTGTTGTTCCACAGGTCTCTCAAAACCATTTTCATTTTTTAAATTCTTTTTTTCTTTTTGTTGTTCTGATTGGGTGAATTCTACCACTTTGTCTTCTAAATCACTTATTTGATCCTTTGCTTCAGCCAATCTGCTGGTGATTCCTTCTAGTATATTCTTCACTTCAGTCATTGTGTTTCTGACTGGTTATTTTTCATGGTTTCTATATCCTTCTTTATGCTTACTATCTCTGTTGAAATTCTCACTAAGTTCCTTCATCATTGTTATCATCAGTCTTTTAAACTCTGTATTTGGTAGGTAGACTGCCTCCTTTTCATTTAGTTCCATTTCTGGAAGTTTTCTGTTCTTTTATCTGGCACATATGTCTTTGTTTCCTCATTCTGGCTGTCGTTCTATGTTTGCTTCTACGTATTAGGTTAATCACCTAAGTCTCTCAGTCTTTGCTGTGTGACCTTATGTAGTATGTATCTTTTGTAGTCAAATTTCCCAGTCTCTCTAATCTTCTGTGCATGTGTTCCAGAGGTGTCCCTTGTGTTGTGAGTGTTCTCCTCTTGTAGTTGAGCCTTGATTTCTTTTGGCGTGTCAGTGGGTGGGATTGACTCCCAGGCTGACTTAGCTATGAGGATTGGCAATGGTCACAGTGTATGAGCTACTATGTGAGGACTGACCCCCCCCCCAGCAAAAGTTTAAACCCTGTGGCTCTTGCACCTGTTGAGTATTCCCTTTGGGTGTGCTGCTTGTAGGTCAAACCAGGTAGTGCCCTGGTTTGGGCTAAAACTAGCCTGGATGTATTGTTTCTGGTGTCTGTTGGGTGGGGCTCCCATGCAGGGAAATTTCATCCCTGCCTGTTACCAGCTGGTGGCTACCTGGTTGGTGACTCAAAGCTGTATGAGGTTGGCTGCTGCCTGTGCTGGACCTGGAGGCATGTGGGGATTACCTCTCTATGAACTCAGGCTGGCTGCCACCAATATTGGTTCTGAGGCAGCTTAGCAAAAGGCCCAGGGTATGCCTGTTGCATTGCCCGTAAGGCCCAACTATTGAAAGAGGCTCCTTAGGGACATATGTCTGGCTGGTTGACCTGATATTGAGAGTGCCCTTGTGATGCAACACTAGCTGAATGGGATGGAGTTCAAGTGAGTCACAAAATGTGGCTTGTGGTTTTTGCGATGTTAATGCAGATTCAGATCTTACAACCTTAGGTGTAAAGATAGACTGTTGATTTGAGATTTGAAGCTGACCTGTGAACATCTGTATTACACTGTCATGTGGGGTGGCCTTGCTCCCCACATAAGAACACAGGATATGGTGAGGCCAAAAAGGAACACCCACGGAGCTATAGGTAGGGGAGTCACACCACTATGGTCTCACTGGAGGCTGGATCCACACGACCTGCAACCTGCTGTCCGCTTCTCTGCCTGCCAACCAACTGACCAACCAGCGCAGCCGCGGCCGTTGTATCAATGGCTAATTGGCTAACTGGTTACAGCTGACGGCCAACTAGCCACAGCGATTGCCATCCACCACCCGAGCCAGCACACCACCATGTGAGGCCGAGAGCCTGGAAACTGCTGTCTGGGACTCTGTCCCCACACTCCACCCCTACAGGGTCTTGCCTCACAATCTGCGTGACAAGCGTCTTCCACGAGGGTCCCTGTGCAAGGAGCCTGGAGGCAAACTGCTCTCTGGGACTCTGTCCCCACATCCACCCTTAGGACACTGCCACCAGCCTCCACCACAAACTTGAAAATTCCCAAGAGCTGCTCCCAAGTGCTTGTGGGGCAGTTTTTGGGTCACTGTTCACCAACAAAATCTCCCCAGGCCATTGTGGATTGTTCACCACTGTAAAAAACTTCCTCCTCAGTTTGTGGGGATTGGCCTGGTCATCCAGGAGCCCAGAGTGCCGCTGGCAATGCAGTTGTAGGTGGGTGAGGTGGCATTGCAGGCAGCTGCAGGCTGTGGTCAGTGGTTTCTACAGATTTGGTGTAGTCTCAGGTCCTGGATCAGTGCGGAGCCTTTGACAACTCCACAAAAAAAACACAAAAAAAATACACACACACTCACTCAAAACCACACACATAACAAACAATCAAACCAAACAAAAATACAAAAGAAATAGAAACAAGAAAACAAAAGAAAAGCAAACAAACAAAAAAACAGAAAAAAATAAAAAACACCCAAAAACAAAACTAAATAAACAAAAGACAAAGCGACAACAAAAGAGTAGGAAAAAGGAAAAAGAAAAAAAAGAAACAGAAGGAAAGAAAAAAGCGAGAGAAAGAAAAAAGAGAGAGAGAAAGGAGAAAAGAGAATGAAAAGAGGAAAAAAGAATTTTTAAAAAAAGGAAGATGAAGAAAGAGAAGAGAAAAAAATACGCTAAGTCCGGCCATCACCCATTTATGTTGCGGAGCAGGTCTTGGCTCTCTAGCAGTCTACCCTGGTCATTGTGGGTTGTCTTCTGCTAAAAAAAAACCTCCTCCAAGCAGCTTGTAGAAGTGGGGCCGGCCACCAGATGCCCAGAGTGCCCCTGGCAATCCAGCTTTAGGTGGGCTGTGGCAGGCTTCCAGTGTGCTATGGGGCGTGGTCGGTTGTTTCTACAAAGTCAGTGCAGTCTCGGTCCCAGCCTGTGAAAACACTCTGAGAACACCACAGCCAGTGTTTCCCATTCAGCTGAATGCTGAGACTGTGTGTCTCTGGTGCTCTGATTACCCACAGGGATCTACCCAGAAAGGTGGGGGCAGGGTCAGATGTGGAAAGGCGGTTGGAGCCTGTGGCTCCAACAAGCCCAGAGCTGTCTTGTTGTCCCCCCCACCAGTTCCTTCCGTGTCACCTGAGTAGACTGGACTGTCTATGCAGTTCTGAGGGTTGTAGATATTTTCTTCTTCTATCTGACATTGCTACCTGTTTCTTCTGAAGCCTAGTTCTAACTCTGAGGAGGGTGGGAGTGGGATGAGCTCTGTGAGGGTGAGAGAGAGGCAACCAGGTTGTATGCCTTTGTTTTCTGATTTCTGCCTGGCTGTGTGGGCTTAAACCTCCATTCTCACTTTCTACCTCAAACACTGGATTCAGCCATTGTCCTGCGGGGGACCCTGCTCGCTGCGCCATTTGTCATGCGGGGCATCCAGCAGGGCCTCTGCTCCCGCTCCCCACATAAGAACGCAGGACACGGTGAGGCCAAACAGGAACACCCATGGAGCCATAGATAGGGGAGTCAAACCAATATATTCTCGCTGGCCGCTGGGCTGGAGACACAGGAAGCAGGATCTACATAATCTGCCTAACAGCAGTCCGCGCCTGCCAGCCACCATCTTCTTGCTAGCCCCCATTCCATTCCTGCTAGCGTAGCCACAGCCGTTATATTAGTGCCAATGGCCTACGGGTTACAGCTGACGGCCAACTAGCCACAGCTGCTGGCCATCTGATCACAGTTGATGGCCATTTACTACCCGAGCCAGCACCTTTCTATGTGAGGCCGAGAGCCTGGAAACTGCTTTTTTGGGTCTCTGTCCCCACACTCCACCCCTACAGGGTCTCGCCTCACAATCTACACAGCAAGCGTCTTCCGCAAGGGTCCCTGTGCGAGGAGCCTGGAGGTGAATGCAATATCCTGGACACAGCCAGGCTCTCTGAGCACAGCCAGGGTTTCTCAGGGCACCACCAGTCCTTCTGGGCACAGCCAGACTTCCTGGGCTTCTTAGGGTACCACTTGTCTTCCCGGGCACAGCCAGGGTTTCTCAGGGCACTGCCACTCTCTCTGGGCATAACCAGACTTCCTGGACACAGCCAGGGTTCTCAGGGCACTGCCACTCTCTCTGGGCACAGCCAGACTTCCTGGACACAGCCAGGGCCTCTCAGGGCACTGCCACTCTCTCTGGACACAGCCAGACTTCCTGGACACAGCCAGGGCCTCAGGGCACTGCCACTCTCTCTCTGGGCCTCTCGGGTACTGTGCTGGAACAACAGAGGCTCACATCAAGGTGCTTACATATTATCAATGGCGGCCGGTCAAGACACAAAAGCAAACATCCGCCAGTCCCACTACATGGTGGTATGCTCCCAAACAGTCAAGCGTCCATTAAATCAGGGATAGAAGGCAATTCCTCATAGTCCATAGTTATTCGCCAGGGCTGTCCTAGGGGTGAGGGATGACCTTGACCTCACCCTCATCTCCCAAGGAGGACTCAGCAAGCGTTTTCTCCTGGGACTACAAGTCCTGCATCCGGGCTGCCTCAGCAAGCAGTTCCCAGCCCACAGGGTGGCAACAACCTTCGCTTTCTCCAGCCTCTGCTGGTTGGGGAACCATCCATGTCTTCCCACCCCTCCACGGGGATCGAGCTCTCCGGCAGCTGCTCCTCCTGGTCTTCCTCAGACTGAGCTTTCATACGCACAAACCGCTCCACTGCCCTTCGGAGAGCTCTGGCCGGCACCTGCTGACTATGCCATGTGTCGTGCGGGCGACCCTGCTCGCTGCGCCATTTGTCATGCGGGGCGTCCGGCGGGGTCTCAGCTCCCGCTCCCCACATAAGAACGCAGGACACGGTGAGGCCAAACAGGAACACCCATGGAGCCATAAGTAGGGGAGTCAAACCAATATATTCTTGCTGGCCGCTGGGCTGGAGACACAGGAAGCAGGATCTACATAATCTGCCTAACAGCAGTCCGCGCCTGCCAGCCACCATCTTCTTGCTAGCCCCCATTTTCTCTCTGCTAGCATAGCCACAGCTGTTATATTAGTGGCCAACGGCTTACGGGTTACAGCTGACGGCCAACTAGCCACAGCTGATGGCCATCTGATCACAGTTAATGGCCTTTTACTACCCGAGTGAGCACCTTTCTATGTGAGCCTGAGAGCCTGGAAACTGTTTTTTGGGGCTTTGTCCCCACAGCCACCTTGTATGCTAATCAGTTAGGCAGAACTGTGAGTCACAAGGAGTGTGTCAGGAGCCTGAATGTTTCCCTCTCCCGAGGCTATGGCTCCAGTCTGCACCCTGCAGCCCACGATTTGCACTTCGCTCTTCCCCCCTCCCTCCTAGCCCCATTTGCCCACTGCAGTTGATTTTCTAAGGCATACTTGTATGATGTGCAGGGAGTCCTTTGTTGAATTATAGCTGTTCAATTTGTTGTAACTTCCAGAGATTTCAAGAAACCGTCCTCACACCACCATTTCTGTGACATCATCTGGATGGTGGCAATTTAAAGAGCACTTTATCACAGAACACATCCAGACTCTTGCCCAAAAGGGACCACAGTGTGGAGCTCCCACCTCTGAGGTAAAGGAAGGACAGAGCAGAGTCTGCCTCACTACCCTGATTGGCACCAGCTTGGAGGTAGCAGCTCCAGCTGAGCTGCCTTAGAGCAAGTTCAATTACAATGGCCCTGGCTCCAGCCATATCAACCTCATGGTTGCTGAGTGCACCATCACTTTAAAGCAAATTCCCTGGAACCAAAGCTGCCTCAGGGCCCTAGAAGACCAATGTGGAAGCAGTTGCTGCCGCCATAATCAAGGTCCCTTAGAATTGAATTGGCCTAAACCCAAAAGTGCCAGTATTGAGGCCAGGGGTCATGCTGAGAACCTGGACATTTGTTTTTCCTTTCTCTGAGACTTCTTCCCTCAGGAGGCCACGGGTTGGGGGTTTTTTTGTTTTTGTTTTTGTTTTTATTTTTACCTCTGCTCCTCACCAACACACAGCCTGGCAGGAAGGAGTAAGGCCAGAATGTTTTGCACTGTCCTGCTGTTACTGGAGAGTGGGCCCTTCTTGGCATGATGTCCAGGTTCTTGGCGTCTCAAGCAAAGAATTGAATGAGACACAGAAATAAAGTGATGAAAGAGCAGTTTATTAGAAGAGAAAGTACACTCCAAAGAGATAGGAGTGGCCTGAGCAAAAATGTGGTTCAAAAGGTGCTGACAGGCAAGGACTTGAAGTTTTTATTTCCTTTCTTTTTAGAATGGGCTGTTCCTCCCTAGGTGTGGGGCCACTTGATTGACACCTGTAATTGACAAGGGGTTATTACCTCATTTTTTTTAACAGTCATCATTTACTTCTGTTGTGCAGGGAGGCCTGCGGGGTCTCTGCTCCCACTTCCTACATAAGAACGCAGGATGTGTTGAGGCCGAAAAGGAACACCCATGGAGCCATAGGTAGGGGAGTCATACCACTATGGTCTCACTGGAGGCTGGATTCACACAACGTGTGACCTGCTGTCCGCTTTGCTGCCAACCGACCGACTCCCACTCCCCAGTGCAGCCAAGGCAGTTATATTAGTGGCCAATGGCTCACTGGCTACAGCTGACGGCCATCTACTACCTGAGCCAGCACCTTTCTATGTGAGGCCGAGAGCCTGGAAACCACTCTCTGGGTCTCTGTCCCCACACTCCACCCCTACAGGGTCTCGCCTCACAATCTACACAGCAAGCGTCTTCCGCAAGGGTCCCTGTGCGAGGAGCCTGGAGGTGAATGCAATATCCTGGACACAGCTAGGCTCTCTGTGCATAGCCAAGTTTCTCAGGGCACCACCAGTTCTTCTGGGCACAGCCAGACTTCCTGGGCTTCTTAGGGTACCACCAGTCTCCTCCTGCCCTCCTGGCAGGAGGTACTGTCGCACTGTAACCACGCACCAGGGCTGTTGCAACACTTGAGGAGGGTGGTGAGCATGCCTGCGTATCACCACTTTCACCACCCGGATCCGGAGACGGAACTGTCCTACTGATGTCTGTAAGCTGAGGCCATGTAGCACGTCCACCCCTAGAATATACTCCAGAACAGGGGAGACATAAACCTTGTAGGTACGAGGGGGAAGCCTTCCTATACCCAGTGGTAAGGAAATGGCTTTTACAGTCACAGTTTTTTCCCCGTAGCCATCAATGCAGATTGCTGGTCCGGGGAACAGTTCTGGGTTCCCATAAACAAGACTGCAGTACCCAGAGCAGTTTCCAGGCTCTCGGCCTCACATGGAGGGGTGCTGGCTCGGGTAGTAAATGGCCCTCGGCTGTGGCTAGTTGGCCGTCAGCTGTGGCTAGTTGGCCGTCAGGTGTAACCAGTGACCATTGGCCACTAATATAACTGCTGTGGCTACACTAACAGAGAAAATGGGCCCTAGCAAGAAGATGGTGGCTGAGCTAGCAAGAGCAGATTGCAGCTAACAAATGAGGTTGGTTGGCAGGAAGCGGACAGCAAGTAACGGATCGTGTGGCTCCTGCTTCCTGTTTCTCTAACCCAGCCACCAGCAAGAATATAGTGATATGACTCCCCCATCTATGGCTCCGTGGGTGTTCCTTTTTGGCCTCACCGTGTCCTGCGTTCTTATGTGGGGAGCGGGAGCTGAGACCCCGCTGGATGCCCTGCGTGACACATGTAACTCTCGCCCTATCTGGTCTTAGATGAGAGAAAGGAGTCTCCTGGAAGACTGTGTCTTTGGTTGTGACTGGTAATCTTGCTGGGGTATCCTCTGCATCCCCAAGGCCCCTGGATAAGGAAAAATAGATTTTAATTAAATTTAAAAGTGTTGGCTTAAAGAGCAGAGCTCAAACCTATTGATGTGGGGTGGCTACGTGATGGAAAATCTGTCAGCTCTGTGGATCCTGTGGCCATTCAACTGGTCATTCAGGTGGTGTCAATTGTCCAGGAGCTGCACCCAGAAAGGGTTGGGAAAAACAATAGGCTTCAATGATTACAATCAGCAAGTATAAATCACAAGTTTCAGTGTAATTATCTAAAGGAGGAGGTAAAAATACTTTTTATGATTCAGGCTAAAAACAATCTGTCGCCTAAGATTAAGAAACTGATTCACAAAATAATTAAGAAGTGGGGGTAGAAGCTAAGAAAGTGGGGAAAAGAAAACTTAAAATCCCCATAGGAAAGAAAACAAAGTTTTTCAGCGGGGGAGAGCACTCTCTTGGCCGGTATCACCACCACCTTGAAAATGGAGGGATTCACCTCCTCTCACCACTTCAACCCCTGAATGGGAGGCAGGGACTCGGGGAGATTGGCTGCCTCCATTTCACCTCTGGGTTCAGCAGCCAGATTGACTCAGTCCTCACTCTTTATTAGGAGGTATGAGGCCTCACACGAGAGCCTCCGGTACGACACAAACAGACCACTGCAATTTAATGGCAGCACTTTGAGTAAGGGACACTGGCTGCAGAACCAGGCTGGCTCCCATGGGCCGGCTGACCTAATGGCAGCAGGTGGGGACACACAGGTCATGGGTCAGTGCGATCCTGGGGCAGAAAGGACAACTCCCAGAATGCTCAGTGGGAGTCATGCCTCATGATGTGGGTTTTGAGAGGAGGCCTGCAGGCAGTAGGAAAGGGCGTGCTGAAACTAGGACACACAGCCTCTCCTGGCCCAGTCCTGCTGCCCCTGGAAATGCAGGCTTTAAATGATACAGGAAATTAAAATTGTTGACAGTGATAACACCGAGGCCTGGCAGGTACTCAGGTCCCTGCTCGTGGAAATGATAAAAGTCCTAAAATACACTCATCTCATTCAAAATTCAAAATAACATATAAAAAACAGTTTTATAAAAATTAGTTTTCCCAGATGATTAGTGAGAAGTAGAATTTTTACACATTTTGTGGGTGGCAGGGAATGCTTCCAATGTCTGGCTTAATAAGAAATAGCTGGATTTTCATATCTGCCTCTGCATTCACTATGCAGGTGTTGTCTTTGTGGAAGAATATAAACAAAATCAGGTTACACAAAGGTATATAGTTGGAAAAGCACAGGGTATTTTAATACACTTGTCAGACAATGGTGGCTATTACTCTTAGAAAGTACAGGCTGAACAAGGGATGACTGAGTTTCAGTGCACAACCTAAAATCATACAGGTATTCACTTTAAATAAAACGTCCTCCTGATATTCCTCCAACAGAAATGTTTCACAGAAAAAACAATTTGCAATGCAGAACCTAAAGCCACACAAAAGGACCACCATGCTAATAGTTCCCAGCAAAGGCAGAGGAAGATCTTTTATACAGTGGTACGTCGGTTTTCAAACGTAATGCATTCTGGAAGACTGTTTGAGTTCTGAAATGTTCAAAAACAACCGACAGCTAGGCCTCAGGATCTTGCACTTCACAGAAGCCGCATGACGTGTTCGGCTTCCAAGGCGTGTTCAAAAACCGAAGCATTTACTTCAGGGTTTATGGCATTTGTAAACCGAAATGTTTGTCAACGGAGACATTCGAAAACCGAGGTACCACTGTATTAAGGAGTTTGGAGGGCTGTTATGACTAAGAAGTTCTTTCCTATGGGCTTTGCACTGGAGGTAACAGTGAGAGCTCCCCTGATCCTCCAAATCCAATCCTGGTTGAAGTTATTATCGCATTCATTCATTCATTCATTCTTCTACAGCTTAACTTTTTTACAATATTACGTTAAAATCCATTGGTCTCTTTTTCTCATTAAATCGTTTCATCATGTATGATTTTGGAACATCATGCATTATGTATTTGGAAATTATTGTTTCACTGACTCATGCAGATTCTTAAATGTTAACAAGTTTCGTGATGAAGTGAAGTAGGAATATTTCTCTGTGAGTCCCCAAATGATGTAGGGGACTTTTGAGTGAGTGAGTGCCGGAATTGTGTCTCGTGAATCCGAAGAATAGAAACATGGATTCAGGAGAGGCAAGAGTTTAAAAAGAGAATAGTTTATTGAAAGCAAAGGGTCAGAGCTCCCGAGTGGGAGGGTGTCCCGAATGAGGGTGCCCAGTAACTGAGGCAAAAGCTCTTACTTTTATACCTTCCTTTGCCTGTTTGGAAAGGGGAGTTGGTGCCTTCTAGTGAAATTCGTCTACCAGATTTGTTCTGTTTGCCCATCCTGAAGGAATTAGCAAAATAACCCACTCTTATCTATCAGATCTGTTCCATCTGTCAGGCCAAAAGGAATTTTATGATTAACCTCAAGGTCTTGCTACATTTTGTTCTGGAGCAAAGGAGTGATTTCAAAATCTGGAGTTTTAGGATATGGCTGTCTTTGTTTATTCTACCAGGGACCTCCCTGTCTACCTAACGACATGCTAAGTAACCTGTCTCAGAATCATATTCATTAATATCACCCTTAATTTTAAGATTTGTGAATCTGTGAAGTTCACAGTCATCCCTACATGCTTCCAACATTTATTTATTTATTTCTTAAACTGCTCACTATTATATTGGGAAAAAATTTTGTCGTTTGTTTTTGTAGAAATGACAGTCTTACTTGGTTGCTTTTTGAGGAAGAGATTGTTGTTTCACAATATTCAGAATCAATTCTAGATCAATGAACTGCTAAATGTGGAAAGGAAATTTCTCAAAGTTTCATACTGAAATACACAGTTAGTATCCTTTGTTTGCAAACCTGTTAACCTATTATGTTGGAATGAATATGGTGTTCGTTCACTATGCTACTGTAACAAATCAGTGCACTAACTGCATTAAATAACACAAATGTTTTCTCTTACAAATGTTTTCTCTTTATGCAGTGAAAAGTAGCAGTGGATGGTGCTGATTGCATAAAGCACGTTTTCCACAAAACAGATTCAGACTCCCGCACAAAAGAAACTACAGTGTGGCATTCTCACTTCAGGGGTAAAACAGGTACAGGTACGTGCCCACAAAGAGAACTCTGTGCCACTGCCCAAAAATGTCAGCAGCATTGAGGCAGCAGCTTTCGCTGAGCTGCCTTAGAGCACATTCAATTACAATATGCCGGTGTTCCACAACACACAACAACACACAGCACAAAACAGAATGAAAAAACACAGAACACAACACACTGCAACACAACACAAAACACAGAAATAACACAGAACACACAGCCACACAACATAGGACACACAGCACAACATACAACACAGAACAGAACAGAAAACACAAAACAAAAACATGACACAACACAAAACAAACAACACTACACACAAAACAACACAGCACAACACACAACACAGAACAGAACACACACCGATAAAACAGAACACACAATGATACAACACAACACAGCACACAACACTACACACAACACAACACAATACATAGCAAAACACTCCCCAAAAACATACAACAAAACACAATAAATACAACACACAACAGATGTGCAAACCAGAACACACTGCACATAACACAAAACAACACAACATAGAACACACAACACAGCACACAAAGCACAACACAATAGACAACACACAACATATAACAACACAACACCAAACAAAAACACAACATGCAACAACACAACAGATAATAAACACAGAAACACAACAAACACTGAACACACAACACAAATTAAACACATGATACATGACAACATCACAACTACACATCACGACACAACATATAACCTGCAACAGAAAACACACAAGGCAATACACGACAAATAACAAGCAGCAAACATATAGCACTTAGCAACACAACACACCACAATCACACAACAGAACAAATCACACAAACAGAAGACAACACAGCACTGAACATAGCCTACCAAATAACAAAACACAACATTGAACATAACTAACCACGCAACACAACACACAACACAGCACTCAAAATAACACAACACAGGGCCGGCTCAGTGGCTCAGGAGGTTGGAGCGCAGCGCTCCTAAAGCCGAGGTCGCCAGTTCCATTCCCACAGGGGCCAGTGAGCTGCGCCCTCTACAGCTGAGATGGTGAACAACACCTCTCCCTAGAGCAGGGTGTCTGTAGCACCGGGGCGTTGGTGTGAGCTGCCGTGTGTTGCCCGGGGCTGCTGTGTGCTGCCCTGGGTTACCGTGTTCCACCATGGGTGGCCGGTGGCCAGCGTGAGTGGCCATAGCCATGAGCTGCTGTGAGCGACTGACTGCCTCAGCAGGGGGGCAAACAAGGCTCATAATACCAGATAACACCAGCATGGGCCAGAGAGTGTGTCCTACACAACTAGACTGAGAAACAATGGCTTCAACCAGAGTGGGGGGTGGGAGGGGAGGTGGAAGAAGGGGGGGGAACAACACAGCATGCAACAAAACACATAACGCACACACAACACATACACACAACACAAAACCAACACACAAAGACACAACACAAAATACAGTATACACAACAAATGCGCACAGCACAACACACACCACAAAACACACCACATAACATAAAACACACAACAACATAACTAACACGGAACACAAAACAATACACAAAAACACATCATACTCCACAGAACACACAACAAAACACACAACACATGTAATGGAAAACAACACAGCATACACACAACTCAACACAAAAACAACACACAACAAACAGCATGAAACAGCACATCACACTACACACAACACAGCACACAACAACACAACACAAAACTACATTAAAGATAAAACAAATACAAAAAACACAACACAGAACACATGACAAGCACACAAACCTGAAATAAAACATCCAACACCCTAACACACAAAACACAATGCCACAATGTACACACAACACACACAGCAAATAACAAATAGAAAACACGTAACAAACAGCAGAGCAGACAAGGTAGCACAAAAAACAATACACAAAAAGCAACACAACACACAAAATCCTACACACTACATAACACACAGAGAAAAAGACAACTAAAATTACAAATAAATACAACACAAAATGAAACACAATAACCACAACACTACACAGAAAATACAAAAACAACCTTACACACATTAACACACAACATAGCACAACAGAACATGTAACACAACCCACAACAAAACAAACATAACACAACACAATACACACAACACAGTAAAAAAACAACATACAACAACACAACTCAACACAAAACATAAAACGCAACCGAGACACAACACAAAACAACACACCACAATGCATAACACACAACATACAACATACAACAACACTACAAAAGAAAGACGCACACCACAACACAACATACAACACAATACACAACACAACACACAAAAACACATCAAAACACAATATACAACATACAACAAAACAATAAAAGATGACACAGTCCACAAAATACATAAAAACATAACAAAACAACACACATCACAAAACACAACACAACATTCAACGTACAACACAAGACACACAAGACACTACAATACAACAAAACACAACATACAACAAAATACAACAAACAAGACAATAAACACCACAATAGAACAGAAAACACCCAACAACACATCAAAACACAACACACAACAAACACAAAACACAATACAAAACAAATACATAAAACAACATAAGAGCACACACAACACAACATGTGACAGGACACACACAACACGAGCAACACTAGACAACATCCAACATAACCCACACAGCACAATACACAACATTGAACATAACTAACTGCGCAAGACATGCAACACAAAACAACACAAAAGCAAAAGCAAACATAAAAACACAATACATCACAATACAACACACAATACAACAAACACAACATACAAGAAACACCCAACACACGACACAATACAACAAACACACAACACAACACAACACCCAAAAAAGTACACACTACGACACCAACACACAATGTAAAATAACAGACAAAACAACGTAAAACACAACACACAAAAACACAACACACAATACAACACAGCACAAACACACAACATAACACAACACTTAACACAAAAGAACACACAACAACATAACTGAACACACAACACAAAACAAACAGAGCAACACAACACAGAGAACACAGCACAACACACAACAGACCATATAACAACACAAGATACACAACAGGCACAACACACAATACATAGCAAACTTGCAAAACATGACACAATACAACACAATATGTGACACACAATAACACAAAAAACAACATACAACATGCAACAAAACACCAGAACATACAACAGACAATGCACAGAAGATACATAACACGCAACACATATCAAAACATACAACACAAAAAAGAGAAACACACCACACATCTCACAGCAAAACAAACAACAAAACACAACACTCAACCCACCACAAAACAACACAAAAGAAAACACTACACAAATTGCAACACACAGCATGCAATAAAACACAGCACACATGCAACACACATAAACTCATAACACACAACAGCACAACAAACACGACACCACAAAACACACCAACGCATAACACGCAACATAACACAACAGAATACACACCACACAACAATGCAATACATAACCAATGACAGACACAACACAAAAACAACACAACACACAAATAACACAAGAAACACAAAACAAAACATCACAAGACAACACACAGCACACAATAAAAATAACACAATACACTATACATACAAGACACAATGAACACAATTAATACAATATACTACACATAAAAACAACAAATCACAACATTGACACACAACACAACATAACACAACACACAAGACAGCAGAATGTGCAACCAACACAAAACACATCGCAACACATGACACAACATACAATCAAACACATAACGCAGAACAGAACACAACACACAACACACACAACCCGCAATACAGCACAACAAACAACAAAAACAGCACAAAACACAATACAACACACAATCAACACCAAACAATGTACTACACACAAAAAAACAACACAACAAAATACACCACACAACACAAAAAAAGAACATAACACAACACACTAGAACACATGAAACAGACAACATACAAGAAAACAATACACGGCACACAATTCAACAAAACACACAACACAAAAACCACAACATACAACCACATAAACCCAAAATACAATGGAGGAAAGACAGCCTCTTCAATAAATGGTGCTGGGAGAATTGGAAAGCCACGTGCAAAAGAATGAAACTGGACTGTTATCTGTCACCATGTCCCAAAATTAATTCAAAATGGATCAAAGACTTAAGCATAAGACTTGAAACAATAAACCGCATAGAAGAAAACATAGGTACTAAACTTATGGACCTTGGGTTCAAAGAGCATTTTATGAATTTATTTCTGGGTTCTGAATTCTATTCCATTGGTCTATGTGTCTGTTTTTCTGCCAATACCATGCTGTTTTGATTATTGTTGCCCCGTAGTACAAGCTAAAGTCAGGGAGTGAGATACCTCCAGCATTGTTCTTTTTTCTTAGCATTGCTTTTGCTATTCGGGGTCTTTTGTGGTTCCATACAAATCTGATGTTTTTATGTTCTATTACTTTTAAAAACTGCCATTGGGATTTTGAAGGAGATTGCATTAAAAATGTATATTACTTTGGGTAATATGGCCATTTTAACTATGTTGATTCTTCCAATCCATGAGCAGAGAAAGTCTTTCCATTTCTTTGTGTCTTCTTCAATTTCTTTTAAAAATGTCTTAGTTTTCAGCATGTAGGTCTTTCATATCCTTGGTTAAGTTTATTCCTAGGTATTTTATTCTTTTTGTTGCAATTGCAAAAGGAATTTTTTTAAATTTATTTTTTTTGAGATTTCATTATTAGTATATAGGAGTGCAATGAACTTTTGTACGTTGATTTTGTAGCCGGCAACTTTACTGTATTCATTTATTGTTTCTAATAGCTTTTTGGTGGAGTCTTTAGGGTTTTCTAGATGTAGCATCATGTCATCTGCAAAGAGTGACAATTTAACTTCTTCATTCCCCATTTAGATGTCTTTTATTTCTTTCTCTTGCCTGATGGCTCTGGCAAGGACTTTCAACACTATGTTGAAAAGCAGAGGTGATAGGGGACAGCCCTGTCATGTCCCTGAACGTAGAGCAAAGGGCTTCAGGTTTTCACTGTTAATTATGTTATTAGCTGAGGGTTTGTCATATATGGCCTTTATTATGTTAAGGTAATTTCCTTCCTTACCTATTTTATTAAGTGTTTTAATCATAAGTGAATCTTGTATCTTGTCAAATGCTTTTTCTGCATCAATTGATATAATCATATGATTTTTGTCCTTTATTTTGTTTATGTGATGTATCACATTGATGAATTTGCGGATATTGAACCATCCTTGTGCCCCTGGGATGAACCCCACTTGATCATGATGAATAATCTTTTTAATGCATTGTTGCATTCTATTTGCTAGTTTTGTTTAGGATTTTTGCATCTGTATTCATCAGGGATATTGGTCTGTAGTTCTCTTTTTTTGTGTGTTGTCCTTAGCAGGTTTTGGTATCAGGATAATGTTGGCCTCATAAAATGAGTTAGGGAGTATTGTCTCTTCTTCAATTTTTTGACAGAGTTTGAGTAGGACAGGTATTAGATTCTCTTTGAAGGTTTGGTAGAATTCATTAGTGAAGCCACCTGGTCCCAAACTTTTGCTTTTGGGAAGGTTTCAGATGACTGATTCAATTTCCTTACTGGTACAATCGCTCTATTTAGATTTTCCGATTCTTCATGATCAGCCTAGGAAGACTATATGTTTCTAAGAACTTGTCCATTTCTTCTAGGTTATTGAATTTGGTAGCATATAGTCCTTCATAGTATTCTTGAATGATCCTTTGTATTTCTGTGGTGTCCGTGATAAGTTTCCCTCTTTCATTTCTGATTTTCTTTATTAATGTCTTTTCTCTTTTTATCTTTGTGAGTTGAGCTAAGGGTTTGTTAATCTTTTCAAAGAACTTTTTGTCACATTAATTTTTCTATTGTCATTCTGTTCTCTATTGCATTTATTTCTTTTCTTCTGCTGACCTTGGGTTTTATTTGTTCTTCTTTTTCTAGTTCTTTAAAGTGTAACATGAAGTTATTTATCTGGGATTTTTCTTGTTTCTTGAGATAGGCCTGTAATGATATAAATTTCCCTCTTAAAACTGCTTTTGCTGCATACCAAATATTTTGGTAGGATGTATTTTCATTCTCATTTGTTTCTTTGTATCTTTTGATCTCTCCTCTAATTTATGCTTTGACATGGTCATTGTTTAAAAGTATGTTTTTAAATCTCCACGTGTTTGTGGTTTTTTCTACTTTCTTTTTGCAGTTGATATCCAATTTCAAAGCCTTGTGGTCAGAGAATATGCTTGATATGATTTCAATCTTCTTAAATTTACTGAGGCTGAGTTTTATGTCCTAGTATATGGTCTATCCTGGAGAATGTTCCATGTCCACTAGTGTCACCACGCAGCAGCCTACCCGTCTGTCTCCTCATACCTGCCCCTAATGAAAGGAGAGTCTGTGAGACGGATCCTTTCAGGGACTTTGCTTCACCTTTGTGCTTACACCTTATGTCTCCCTGTTTGGCCTCAAAAAGATGGCTGGTCAGCCAATGACAAGTAAGATTCCCTACAGGGAGGACAACTTAAGCCAGGTGCAGTCGAGTGGGGACCAACAGGAGAATCCACAGGGTTGGCAGAGGTGGGCACAGCCTCCCACCGTCCCTGGGCTAAGGAAAGCCTCTGCCTCTGTGTCTGCATTCCTTCCCAAAACCTGCAAGGGAAGTGATTCAATGATGTGCTCTCCATCTAGTCATATGCATAAAGGTTTTGTCCCTTGGGGAAGTACATACATCCTGAGACTTATGGTTCAGCTGCCTGCAGGCAAGGGTGATTGGCTTGAGTCAGTTTCCTATTATGATGTATGGAATTCACAGATCTTGAGATTGACAAGCTTTATCTCCTTTGCTTCCCCACCTAACTAATGAAAGCTAATGCATAGGCCCGATTCGGGGCGTCCAGTCCTTGAGGCTGCAGGTCCCTTGGCCCCACTTAAACTCTATTCATGGCTACTGTCTTTGTTTAACCCTGCGCCGCCCTCCTCACTCCCCACAACCCTCGTCGCAAGGGACGCAACACACTAGAAAAGAATGTATAGTCTGATGTTTTAGGATGAAATGCTCTATAAATGTCAATTATGTCCATTCCATCTAATGTGACATTTAGGGCTGCTATTTTGTTATTTATTTTCTGTTTGGATGATCTATCCATAGCTGTCAATGATGTATTTAAGTCCCCTAGTATAATTGTGTTTTGGTCAATTTCTCCCTTTAGTTCTGTTAGTAGTGGCTTGGTATATGTTGGTGCTCCCTAAATGGGGGCATAAATATTGATGACTGTTATGTCTTCTTGTTGTGTAGTCCCCTTTACCATTATGAAATGTCTGTTTTGTTCTCTAGTTACCTTTTAAAAAAAAAAAAAAAACCTTAGTGGTTTTTTTTGTTTGTTTGTTTTTTAAGATTTTATTGGGGAACGGGAACAGGACTTTATTGGGGAACAGTGTGGTGTGCTTCCAGGACTTTTTTCCAAGTCAAGTTGTTGTTCTTTCAATCTTAGTAGTGGAGGGTGCAGCTCAGCTTCAAGTTGTTTTCCTTTCAGTCTTACTTGTGGAGGGTGCAGCTCTAGGTCCAGTTGCTGTTACTAGTTGCAGGGGGCGCAGCCCCCTTTCCCTGGTGGGAGTCAAACTGGCAACCTTGTGGTTGAGAGGACAGCACTCCAACCAACTGAGCCATCTGGGACCTCAGCGGCAGCTCAGCTCAAGGTGCCGTATTCAATCATAGTTGCAGGGGGCGGAGCCCACCATCCCTTGTGGGACTCAAGGAATTGAACTGGCAACCTTGTGGTTGAGAGCCCACTGGCCCATGTGGAAATCGAACCGGCAGCCTTCGTAGTTAGAAGCGTGGAGCTCTAACCGCCTAAGCTACCGGCCGGCCCTCTTGTTACCTTTTTTATCCTGAAGTCTATTTCATCTGTTATCAGAATGGCTACACCTGATTTTCTCTGGATACCATTTGCATGGAGTTTCAATTTCCACCCTTTCATTTTGAGTCTATGTTTGTCCTTGTAGCTGAGATGTGTCTCTTGGAAGCAGCATAAGGTTGGGTTTAGTTTTTTGATCCAATCTGCTACTCTGTGCCTTTTTATTGGTGAGTTCAGTCCATTTACATTTAGGGTGATTATTGATATGTGAGGATTTCTTATTATTCTATCTTTAGTTTTCTGGTAAGACTGTGTCTCCATTATTTCTTTGCCATTTTGTTCTTGTCTATTATTTCTGTGTGGTGATTTTTTTCACTACATAAAATCATAGAAAACTCATAGAAAAAATTCTATGATTTTTCCGACTCTGTTTCTTCTTTTATTATGTTATATATTTCAGTTCTGGATTTTTTTTTTTTTGAGTGGTTACCATTAAGTTTATGTAAAAGAAAGTTTGATATTTAGAGTATTCCATTTTCTTCAGCATGCTTACTTTCTTTCTCCATTCCCTTATTCTGGTTCAGGCCTTTACTCTCCCCCTTTTTATGTTTCGGTTGCCACAAATTGTCCCTGTTGATGGTGGTCGAATAGCCTCCTCTAGTATTTCTTGTAGTGCAGGTCGTGTATTAGAAAATTCCCTCAGCTTCTGTATGTCTGGAAAGGTCTTTTTTCCTCCTTCATATCTAAAGGATATCTTTGCTGGGTATATTATTCTTGGCTCATAATTTCTCTTTCAATAGTTTGAATATTTTGTTCCACTCCCTACTGGCTTCTAGAGTTTCTACTGAAAACTCTGATGATACTCTAACGGGCATTCCATTGTAGGTTCCTTCTTCTTTTCCCTGACTGCCTTGAGGATTCTTTGTCGTTGATTTTTGACAGCTTCAATACCACGTGCCTTGGAGAAGGCCTGTTGGGGTTGAGGTAATTAGGTATTCTGTTTGCTTCTTGGATTCGAGGATCCAGTTCTTTCCACAAGTTTGGGAAGTTCTCATCGACTATTTGTTTGAATATACTCTCTGTTTCCTTCTCTCTTTCTTCTCCTTCTGGTATGCCCGTTATTCTTATATTGCTCTTTCTGATGGAGTCGGAAAGTTCTTGTGGAGTTCTTTTATTTCTTTTAAGTCTCAAGTCTTTTTCTTCTTCCATCTGTGCTATTTCCAGATTTCTATCTTCTGTGTCACTGATTCTTTGCTCCATCTGGTCAACTGTACTACCTAGGCTGGCTATTTCACTCTTCATTTCTTTTATTGAGTTCTTAATCTCCAGAAATTGTACTTGGTTCTTTTTAAAATTTTCCATCTCTTTGGTAAAAGGTTCATTTTGTCCTTTGATTGTGTTTCTGAGTTCATTAAACTGTCTGTCTGTGTTTTCTTGCATCTCGTTCAGTTTTTTAAGAACTGCAATTTTGAATTCTCTGTCATGTAAGTCACATATTTCCATATCTTTAAGTTCATTGTCTGGAGACTTTTTATTTTCTTCCTTAGCTGTCTTGTTGCCTTGGTTATTCATGGCAATTAATGATTTATTAGTTCTCTTCTTAGACATCTACAGGAGAGTATTCTGCAACAGGTTGATAGAAAGAGGTCTTTCCTTTGTTTTCCAGTAGGTGTTGGTAGAATGTTTTATTTTCTCTCCAACTGCAGCCTTTTATTCTCTCTCACACTGTAGTGTTGTTTTCTCTGCACTGTTCCAGCTTTTCACACAATGGGGGGTTTCCCTGGAAGGTGGGCTTCTCCTCTGTGAACACTTTGCCTGAGTCATAGGGCGTAGTCTCCGTGCGGGCATGTGGAGAGCTTCTGAAGTTCCAAAACTCCTCCTGCACCAGATTCAGAGCCTGTATGTTTCAGCAGTTCTGTTTACTCCTGCAGGAATCCGCCCCCATCGGTGGGGACAGACTCCTGCTGGGTTGTGAGATGTGGCTCAGAGCAATGGCTGCGACCTCCACCACAGCCGGTTCTGCTTCCACAGCTCTCTCCCGTTTGCCGGAACTAGTTGGGTTGTGAGTCAGTGTCTGTGGACCACAGTTCTCAGAACTGTAAATATTCTCTTCTTTCAATTTGACACTGCTACTGTTCCGCTTCTAGCATTGGGCAGGTGGGGGCGGGGTGAGCTCTGGGAGGGTAGGGAGGGGGCAGCTAGTCTCTGTGCCTAAGGCTTCCATTCTCTGCTCGGCAGTGAGGGCTTAAACCACCATTTTCAGCCTTCTTCCCTCAGTCTTTTCTCCGAGGTCTGTGCCATGAGCGTTGGGTTCAGCCGTGTTATATGCTGCCCCCTCAGCCCTGTGGGCCATAAGTGGAACCCTAGCAGTCCGAGTTCTTCTCTTTCCTGCAGCTGCGGTAGTTCCAGGATGCAGCGAGCTCGGAGCACTGAGCTAGGTCTGCGTCCTGCGCCCGCGAGGCTCAGTCTCTGCACTTCTCCCTTTCCTCCTCCCTCACTCCCGAGATTTGCCCACCCTCAGGTGAATTCAGTAGTGGGCCTCTTCGTCTTGCCTGTCTGCTGTGCAGGGAGTCCTTTGTGGCGTTATTGTTGTTCGATTAGTTGTAAATTCCAGGGGAGCTTTACAGAGTCTCACCTGGCACCGCCATTTTTATGATATCATTGCAGAATTCTTCTGTTTATAGTTTTGTTTGTCAAACTTTTCAATTTTATATTGCACAAAATATACTGTCATTTGTTTTTCTAGAATTAAGAGTCCCACTTGGTTGATTTTTTTAAAAAGTTTTCTGTTTCACAATATATTTACCATGAATCTTAGATGACATGCTAAATGTGGAAAGGAAAGCTTTGAATATTTCACAGTGAAATGTACAGTTAGCATCGTTTGTCCACCAATCTGTACTGGATTATGTTTTCAGTACTCATGCAGTGTTCATTCTTGATGCTGCTGTAACCAATGATTACACGTTTAATATTTTAAAAGAACAAAAATGTCTTATCTTACAATTTTGTGGGTCAAAAGTGGTGGCGGTTGGTGCCCTTTCCATAAAGCATGTTTGCACACTACAGATCCAGACTCAATCCAAAAGTGACCACAGTGTGGCACTCGTGCCTCAGCGGTAATGCAGGCACGTGCCCACAGAAATGAGTCTTCCTAACTGCTTAAAAAAACAACCAACAAACAAAAACAGCAGCACTGAGGCAGCAGCTTATGCTGAGATCCCTTAGTTTAATTTCAATTAAAACAGACCTGGGCTCCACCTCAAATCGCCATTATGGCAGGCGGCCAACTGTGCCATCGCTGCAAAGCCAATTCCCTCAGGAAAAATGCTACCTTGTGCCCCACAACAGCAGTGTGGTAGCAGCTGCCATTGCTGTAAGTCTAACTCCCTCAGAACCGAATGACCTACACACCAAAGTACTAGTACTGAGACCAGGGTTCATTCTGTGAACCTCAACATTTGCCTTCCCCATGTTGGTGATTTCTTCTCTTAGGAGGACACTGGGTTTTTTATTTTTGCCCCTCACCAACACATGGTCTGGTAGGAGGGAAGGAGGGAGGCCAGATTGCTTTGTACTGTCCTGCCCTCTAAAAAAAATGAGGGATTCAACTCCTCCAGTGAACAGTGGGGATTGGGGGAGATTGTCTGCCTTCTTTTCACCCCTTGGTTCTGCAGCCAGATCAACTCAGTCCTCACTGTCTATTAGCAGGAACCACCTGGAGTGCTTGTGTGACAGCCCTTGGGTACAACACAAAAAGACCACTCCGATTCAAGGTCAACACTTCAGGTAAGCAACACTCGTGGCAGAACCAGGCTCTCCCCTGGGCTCAACTGAGGTAATGCGAGAAGGTTGGGACATACAGATCATGTGTCAGTGTGATCCCAGGGCAGAGAAAACAAAATCCCATCATCCTCTGTGGAAGTTTTTGCTCTATGAAGAGGGTTTGGAGCAGAGGGCTGCAGGCACTAAGAGGGGCATGTTGAAGCCAGCACTCTCAGCCTCTCCTGGCCCAGTCCTTCTGCTCTGGCACCGGAGGCTTTAAGTGATGTGGGAAATTAAAATCTCTGACAGCAATAGCAGAGAGGCCTGTCAGGTATTCAATTCCTGCTTCTTAGTAATGATAACAGTCCTAAAATACACTTGAAAGATTCAAAAATTCATAATAGCATATGAACAGAAATAATGGTTTTATGCAAATTAGTTTCCCCAGAAAATTAGCAAGAAGTAAAAAAAATTTTTAATTAAAGTTTATTGGGGTGACAATGGTTACTAAAGTTACATAGGTTTCAGCTGTTCAATTCTGTATTACATCATCTATATATCACATTGTATGTTCACCACCCAGAGTCAGTTCTCTTCCATCACCATATATCTGATCCCCCTTACCCTCATCTACCTCCTCCCTCCCCGCTTACCCTCTGATAACCACTAAACGATTGTCTCTATCTAACAGTTTTTGTTTCTTTGTTTGTCTTGTTTCTTTATTGCTTTCAGTTGTATATCCCACATATCAGTGAAATCATATGATCCTCGACTTTTTCTGACTTATTTCACTCAGCATAATAATTTCAAGATCCATCCATGTTGTCACAAATGGCACTATTTCATATTTTCTTATTGCAGAATAGTATTCCATTGTGTATATATACCACATCTTCTTTATCCAATCCTCTATCAAAGGACACTTTGGTTGTTTTCACATCTTGGCCACCATAAATAAAGCTGCAATGAATATTGGAGCACACATGTCTATATGCTGAAAACTGTAAGACATTTTTCAAAGAAATTGAAGAAGACACAAAGAAATGGAAAGACATTCTGTGTTCATGGATTGGAAGAATCAACATCGTTAAAATGGCCATATTACCCAAAGCAAGATACAAATTTAATGTAATCCCCATCAAAATCCCAATGGCATTTTTTAAAGAAATAGAACAACAAAAAAAAATTCAGATTGGTATGGAACCACAAAAAACTCCGAATAGCCAAATCAATCCGAAGAAAAAAGAACAATGCTGACTTCACACTCCCTGTGAAGTGCTGGTATCACACTCCCAGGCTTCAGTTTGTACTACAGGGAAACAATAATCAAAACAATATGATATAGGCAGAAAAACAGACACACAGACCAATGGAATAGAATCAAGAATCCAGAGATAAACCCACATATATATGGATAGATCATTTTTGACAAAGAAGCCAAAAATGGAGAAAAGACAGCCTCTTCGATAAATGGTGCTGGGAGAATTGGAAAGCCACGTGCAAAAGAATGAAACTAGACTGCTCTCTGTCACCATGTACCAAAAGTAACTCAAAATTGATCAAAGATCTTTCTTTTTTTTAATTAAAATTTATTGGGTGACAATAGTTAGTAAAATTACATAGTTTCAGGTGTACAATTCTGTAATACATCACCTATATATCACATTTTGTGTTCACAATGTGATTTCAATAAATTGTACAGGAAAAATGAGACAGCTATATGGTAATAGGAAAAAGATTGCTGTCTCACAATATATTTGAAATAAATCCTAGCTAGATTAAATACTAAGTGTGGAAAGGAAAGCTCTAAAAGTTTCAGACTCAAATGTAGAGTTAGCATCCTTCCCCCCACTGATTTGTTAAACGATCTGTTACATCCTCAGTATATATAGTGTTAGTTTTCTATGCCGCCATAACAAATTACCACACACTTAATGGCTTAAAACAACACAAATGTATTATCTTACAGTTCTGTAGGTCAAAAGACCAGGATAATCATTGTAAGGTCAGCTGATTATCAAACTTAGTTCCCTCTTTTCATGTAAGAAATATATCATAGGCTCCAGGATCAGAATGTGGACATCTTTCAGGAGCCAATATTTTGCCTACCACATACATACATGAGTCTGTTTCTAGTCTCTTTATTTTGTTCCACTGATATTTGCCTACAGTGGAGGTCTGCAAAGCTTTTCTGTAAAAGGCCAGTGTATTAGTTCGCTAGGGCTGCCATAATACAGTAGTACGGACTGGGTGGCTTAAACAACAAAACTTTATTTTCTCATAGTTCTGGAGGCTGGAAGACAGAGCTCAAGATAACAACAGAGTTGGTTTCTTCTCAGGCGTCTCTCCTTGGCTTGGGGGTGGTCATCTTCTCCCTGAGTCCCCACGTGGTCTTCCCTCTGTGTCTGTGTCCCAATTTCTTCTTATAAAGACACCAGTTTTATTGGGTTAAGGTCCACCCTAATATCCTCATTTTAATTTGAAATGTTTAAAAATTAAAGACCTTAAACATTCACATTCTGAGTTACTGGGGATTAGGACTTCAACATAGGAATTTGGGGGGAATACAATTCAGCTTGTAACCATTATTTAGTAAATATTTTAGGTCTTGTGGGCTACAGTCTGTTGCAACTACTAAACTCTGCCATTATAGCACAAAAGCAGCCATAGGTAATACATAAATGAATGAGCATGGTTGTGGTACAGTAAAAGTTTATGGTCCAGTAAAAGCAGATGGCAAGTCAGATTTGGCCTATGGTCCATTGTTTGTCAATTCTTGGTCTACATTATGCTGATACATCATTGTGTTGTCATTATAGCACTACTGTGAGCCTTGACAAGTAATAGGTCAAAGCCCTTTGTATTGTTCTTCAAAATAGTCTCAGTTATTTTCACTCTTTTGGTCTTCCATGTAGATTTCAGACTTTGATTGCCGAGATCCACATGTACCATCCTTTATAATAATTGTTAGGATTATTATATCTGTTAGGATGTATCTCCATGTGGCAAGTACTGTGGCTTCACGAGCCAATAACTATGCTATCCCATTCCTTTTTTCCAAAAGATCAATACATATATATTTTGCTTATTGGTTGGCAATAAATTTATGGCACCTCCCCATTCCAGATTCAGCAGATTAACGTTAATTTCTTCATCAGTTCATTCAACACTTGACAAATATTTATTGAATGCCAACTCTGAGAAAGCTGCTATATGAGGCACAGAGGATATTCAGTATTTAAAACTAAGATTCTTTCTAGAGGATTCATTTTGGCAGGGGAACACAGGAAATAAATGATAGATGATGATGATGATGATGATGATGATGATAGAGACAGATGGATGGATGGATGGATGGATGGATAGCTAGATTTTTAGAAAGGTAACAAGTACTATGGGAAAAATTTAAAAAACATGGTAAAGGGGATTGGCAGTACCAGTGGGGTGGCTGCAATTTTAAATAGAGCATTGTCTCAGTTTCCTAGGCCTGCTGTAACAAACTACCACAGAGTATGGGCTTAAAGAACAAAAATATATTGTCTCACAGTTATGGAGGTTACAAGCCCAAAATCAAGGTGTTGATAGCATTGGTTCCTTCTGAGGGCTGTGAGGGAAGGATGAGTCATAGGCCTCTCTCCTTGACTAGTAGACCTGTCTCTATCTGTGCCTTTTCACATCATCTTCCCACTGTGTGTGTCTCTGTGTCCAAATTTCTCCTTGGGCAGGCACCAGAGTCCTGCTGAGGCAGATCCTGCTCTGTAGAGTCAGCCCCTGCACCACAACTCCTCTACTGTAGTCCCAACCAGTCCTCACAACCAATGAACCCAAGGGTCAATTTCTACCATTGATGTGCAAATAGCAACCAAGGCTCAACTACAAGGAGGGCACACACAACCCACACAAGGGACACACGTGGCTCAAGTGACCAGGAAGACTGCACCACTGAGCTCCACAGTACACCTACTACATAAGGCCACTCTACTAAGACCAGAAGACATAGCAGCCCTACCTAATACATAGAAACAAACACATGGAAGCCACCAAAATAGGGAGACAAAGAAACATGTCCCAAATAAAAGAACAAATTAAAGCTCCAGAAAGAGAACTAAACAGAATGGAGACAAGCAATCAACTAGATGCAGCGTTCCAAACACTGGTTATAAGGATGCTCAGTGATCTCAGGGAGAACTTCAACAAAGAGATAGGAAATATAAAAATGAAGATAGAAAACATGAAAAAGAACCTGTCAGAAATAAAGAATACAATAATGGAAATGAAAAATACATTACAGGGAATCAACAGTAGATTAGATGAAGCAAAGGATCGAACAAGTGATGTAGAAAATAAGATAGTAGGAAACACCCAATCAGAACAGCAAAAAGAAAAAAAGAATCCAAACAATTGAGGAGAGTTTAAGGGGCCTCTGGGAAAATATGAAGCATACAAGATTCACATTATAGGGGTACCAGAAGGAGAAGAGAGAGAACAAGGAATTAAAAACCTATTTGAAGAAATAATGACAGAAAACTCCCCTAACCTGGTGAAGAAAAAAGATATACAAGCCCAGGAAGCACAGAGAGCCCCAAACAAGATGAACCCAAACAGTTTTCTGGGTTCCGGCCTGGTTTTCAGTGACATGGCTAAATACACGAAGAAGGTTGGAATCATTGGTAAATACAGGACTTGTTATGGTGCCTCCTTCAGGAAAATGAAGAAAGTTGAAATCAGCCAGCATGCCAAGTACACTTGCTCCTTCTGTGGCAAAAACAAGATGAAGGGACAAGCTGTAGGGATCTGGCACTGTGGTTCTTGCGTGAAAACAGTTGCCAGTGATGCCTGGAGCTACAACACCACTTCTGCCATCACAGTAGAGTCTGCCATCAGAAGACTGAAGTAACTGAATGACCAGTAGATGCTCCACAATTGAAATATTGCTAGCCTACAATAAATGGGTTAATTTATGTAACAAAATTAGTTTGTTAACTTTATTAATTAGATGTTCGGGTTTGCATTGCATTGATTTTGCTTTCTCATAAAAGACTTGAAAAATAAAATCCTTCTAATTTTTCAGTAGCCAGGTGATATATGACATAAGAGTATAAGCTTTACAGATTAGGTATGTGTCTTAGCTTTTTTATAAGTTTGGGGTTTTTTGGCCAGTTCAACTTTTTTGAGATACATTGGTTCAAATTTTGCAAACTCATTTTGTAAATCACAGTTAATATTTTTTAATGTTTCTAAAGATAGGATGACATATGCTTCCTCTTAACTTTTCATGTTTTCTTTGACCATTGTATCAGCATTTTCAGAAATCAGTGTGAAACAATTAGAATTTCAGAACAAATTTTGCAAAAATCTACACTCTTCATTTTTCAGTTTGTGCACAAGGATTCGCAGGATTGAATTATTCAAGTTGCTATAGATGGTCACACTAATAAAAGAAGTTCCTTCGAGATAAAATTTAAAAATGAATCCAAAGAGGCCAACATCAAGATACATCATAACTAAAATGCCAAAGGTTAAAGACAAAGAGAGAATCTTAAAAGCAGCAAGAGAAAAGCAGTTAGTTCCTTACAAGGGAGCCCCCATAAGACTGTCAGCTGATTTCTCAACAGAACCTTTGCAGGCCAGAAGGGGTTGGTACAAAATATTCCAAGTGATGAAAAGTAACGACTTACAACCGAGATCACTTTACCCAGTAAAGCTATCATTTAGACTCGAAGAACAGATAAAGAGCTTCTCAGACAAGAAAAAACTAAAGGAGTTCATCACCACCAAACCAGTATTACAAGGAATCTTAGAGGGACTTAAGACCAAAAAAATAAATAAATAAGTAATATGCATAATAAAATGGCAATAACTACATACCTGTAAATAATTACTTTTAATGCAAGTGGATTAAATGTTCCAATCAAAAGAAGGGGGGGGCTGAATGGATAAGAAAAGAAGACCTTTACATATGCTGCCTACAAGAGATGTACTTCAGATTGAAAGACACACAAGACTGAAAGTAAAGGGATGGAAAAAGATATTTCATGAAAATGGAAACAAACAAAAGCTGGAGTAGCAATATTTATACCAGACAAAATAGACTTTAGAGCAAAGACTAAAACAAGAAACAAAGAAGGACCTAGTAATTCCACTTCTGGGTATTATCCAAACAAACCCAAAATGCTACTTCGAGAACACCCATATGCTCATTGCAGCATTATTTACAAAGGCCAAGATTTGAAGGCAGCCTGGGTGTCCCTGAATGGATGAATGGGTAAAGAAGAGGTGGTACAAATATACAATGGAATATTACTCAGCCATGAAAAAGAAGGAAATCTTGCCATCTGCAACATGGATGGACCTAGAGGGTACTGTGCTGAGTGTAGTAAGTCAGACAGAGAAAGACAAATGTCATATGATTTCACTTATAAGTGGAATCTAAAGAACAAAGTAAACAAATGAAACAAACAAACTCACAGATACAGAGAGCATTTTGATGGTTGCCGGGTGTGAGGGGGATTGGGGTGGGTTAAAAGGGGAAGGGGTTAAGAAGTACAAATTGGTTGTTACACAGCAGTCTTGGGGATGTAGGGTATAGCATAAGGAATATAGTCAATAATATAGTCAATAATATTGAACATATAACAATAACTATATGTCATGTCAGATGGGTACTAGATCAATCGGGGTGATAGATGGGAGGGGACTAGGGGGCAGGGTGAAAAGGTGAAGGGATTAAGAAATACAAATTGGTAGTTACAAAATAGTCATGGGGATGTAAAGCATAGGGAATATAACCAATATTATAATCAATAATATGGCAAAATAATATGGTATAATGCCAGGTGATACTAGTCAGGGGGATCACTTCCTAAATTATAATAATGTCTAACCACTATACTATACACTTGAAATGAATATAAAATAATATTGAATGTCAATTCTAATTGAAAATTGTAAAAGGGGGAAGATGGATAATATTGCGATAGCGTGGTACAGTGTCAGATGGTTGCTGGACTTGTCACGGTGATCACTTCTTTAGCATAGGGAATAAAATCAATAATGTAATAATTCTGTATAGTGCTAGGTGAGTGCTGTTGAATAACTATGATGTACACCTGAAACTAACACAATATTGTATGTTATCTATATTTCAATAAAAATCTTCTTTTAAAAAGAAGTGAGGAGGGAGAGGAGGGGGGATTGACTAGGAGCAGGATCTCAGCCTTGTCAGAAAGTGAAGACATGGGATGAAAAGAGTGAATTGTGAACCTAGTCTGACAAATATGGACATTGACAGAGAATGAGGGAGGTGGCCAGATGGTCATGGGAAGAGATGGAAAATGTAGGGTTGGGGATGCTGAGCTGCTGCCAGGCCATGGTTACTGATTATGTGCATGGCCTATGACTTTGGGATCCCTTGGGGTAGCCTTGGCTGAATAGTCACTGTTTTCCAAGATCTTCTATATATGTTTTTAATTCCCCCAAAGCCTGAAGTTCCCACACCTGGCCAGCCCTCTAAACCTGAGAGTGATCCCAGCCTTGGACAGTACACCTTATGCCATGGCAATGCTGACAGACTCTACCCCAACTGTTTGAACAGGTCTATTTACCACAGCTGTGCGGTGGGTTTCGCTGTTCCAGCAAAGCTGCCAGAGGAACTTGGTGTTCAGCTCCTCCTGAAAGTGCTGCACCTGGAATGGAATCTCCAAACCTCCTTCAGCCTCAGCCCCCAGGCAAGAGCCTGGGATCCTACCACAGACTGCCTCCCCAGCTCTCCCTGGAGGTAGCACTCTGTCTCCTGCAGGCTTCTGGATGGCCTTTCATACCCAAGCTTTAGACTCTCAGACTTGGGTTACTTTTGGTCTGGTCCTACTGGGCTGCCTTTCACAAGAAAAATTAATCTTTAGTTTGCACCCAACTGACCCCAGGTATGGTAACCTACAGAGGCTCTCTAAGCACACTGATAGTTCAAAATCTGCCCTGGAAAAAAAAGGGAGTTAAGAGGTGAGGGTGGCTTAAGGCATGCGTAAGAGCAAGGTGAGAAGGCAGTTACTTCAGGGTGTACCAAGCCCTCCCCAGGTTTCACCTACAAACTCTATGTTCCGGTGGGAAGCTACAAGGGCACAGATGACTGCACCTGGCCCATGGCCCTGAGTCTGACACATTCTTCATTGGCTGAGAAGCCTTTGGAGAGAGAAGAGATTTTCCTGGTGACTCCACTCTGGTGTTACTCCCAAGACACACACTACATGGCAGCAGAGAACAAGATTTCTGGTGAACTCCACTCTGGTGTTACACTGAAGATGCACACTAGATTGCGTAAGAGAAGAATGATTGCTAGTGACCAGCTCTCAGGTGTTATTCCAAAGTGCACACTAGATTGCAGCAGAGAATAGCTTGTCCTGGTAACCTGGACTCTGGTGTTATACGCAAGATGCACACTAGATAGCAGCAGAGAATAACTTTTCTCGCAGACTACCACTCGTATTATTTCCAAGATGCATGTTAGATGACAGCTGAGAAGAGCATTTCCTGATGACCTGCACTCAGGTATTATTCCCAAATTGCACACAAGATGGAAGAAAAGAATAACATTTCCTGGTGATCTCCATTCTGTTATTACTCCAAAATGCACAAAAGAGAGCAGGAGAATAGCTTTTCCTGGTGATTCCACTCTGGAGTTATTCCCAAGAAGTACACTAGATGGCAACAGAGAGTAGATTTTAATTGGTGAGCACAACTCCAGTCCAGTGTTATTCTGAAGACACACACTAGGTGGCAGCAAAGCAGTGTTTCCTAGTGTCCTGCTCTCAGGTGGTCATCCAAAGATGCACACTTTCGGAGAGCAAAGAATAATTTTTCTGCTGATCACCATTCTGGTGTTACACCCCATATACATACTAGATGGCAGCACAAAATAGCTTTTCTAACTGAGTCCACCCTGGGATTATTCCCAAGATGCACCTGAGAAGGCAGCAAAGCATGGCTTTTCCAGGTGGACCTGCACACAGGTATTAGTATCAACTGGAACATAAGATGGCAGTAGAAAGAGTGCTTCCTGGTAAACTTTTCTCAGTTGTTATTCCTAAGAAACATACCAGATAACAGCAGAAAAAGATTACTTTTCCAAGTAATCTCAACTCCAGTGTTATTCCCAAAATGCTCACTACATGGGAGCAGAGAAATCCATTTCCTGGTGGCTTCCCTCACGTTATTCCCAAGATACAAACAAAATGCAAGAGAGATTGCTTTTCCTGGTAACGTGCACTCAGGTATTTTTCCTAAGATGCACACTAGATGACAGCAGAGTAAAAATCTTCTTTGTGACCTCCACTCCATTGTTGTTCCTAAAATGTACAAGATAGCAGCAGAAAATAGCATTTCCTGCTGACCTCCGCTGAGGTGTTATTCTCAAGAAACACACTAGATGGCAGCAGAGAAGAGTGTTTACTCTGAGCAGCATTCAGGTGTTGTTCCCAAGACGCATATTAGATGGCAGCGAGGAGTGTTTCCTGGTGACCTACACTCAGATGTTATTCCCAAGATACCCACTAGATGACAGAGAATAACCTTTCCTGGTGACCTCCACTCTAGTGTTATGCCAAAAAACACAAGATAGCAACAGAGAATACCTTTTCTTGGTGAACTCCTCTCTCCTGTTATTCCTGAGATGTGCACACATGGCAACAAAAGAATGTTTCCTTGTGACTTGCCCTCAGGGTTATTCCAAAAATGCACACTGATTGACAGCAGAGAATATTTTGCTGGTAACCTCCACTGTTTTCCCAAGATGCACATTAGATGGCAGCAGTGTTTCCTCGTGACATCCATTCTGATGTTATTCCTAAGATGCACAAGAGATGGCATCAGAGACTAGCTTTTCCTTCTGACCTCCACTCAGGTGTTATTCTCATTATGCATACTAGGTGTTAGCAAAAAAGTGTTTACTGGTGACCTGCCCTCAGGGGTTATTCCCAAGATGCCTACTAGATGATAGCAGGCAATAAACTTTCCTGATGAATTCCTCTGCCGTTATTCTTAATATACTCACTAAATGGCAGTGGAGAAGAGTGTCATGGTGACCACACTCAGCACTCAGGGAACAGCACTCAGGTGTTGTTCCCCAGATTCACACTAGACGACAACAGAGAATATCATTCCTGGTTACTTTCACTCAGGTGCAATTCCCAAGAGGCACACTAAATTACCTCGGAGAATAACTTTTCCTGCTGACCACTCTGTTGTTCTTCTCAATATGCACACCAGATGGCAGGGGAGAAGAATGTTTGATCACCTATCCTCAGGTGTTAGTCCCATCACACACATTAAATGGCAACAAAGAATATCTTTTCCTGGTGACTAGCACACAAGTGTTATCCCCAAGATGCTCACTAGATGATAGCAGGCAATAATCCTTCCTGGTGAACTCCTCTCTGCTGTTATTCTCATTACGCACACTAAATGGCAGCAGAGAATAATGTCTCCTGGTGACCTACACTCAGGTGTTCCCAAGAATCAGACTAAATGGCAGCAGAGAACAACTTTTTCTAATGACCGCCTCTCTGGTATTACTCCCAAGACTGGCATGAGATATCACCAGAAAATGCCTTTTCCTTGAGACCTCCACTTTGGTGTAATTCCCAAAATGCACAGTAGATGGCAGAGAGAACAACTTTTTCTAGTGACGTTCACAAGAGTGTTCCAAAGATGCACACAAGATGATTTGAGTGAATCCCTTTGCTGGTGACCTGCACTCTTGTGTCATTCCCAAAGCATACTAGATGGTAACTGGAATAATTTATATTCAGTGATCTGCACTCAGGTGTTATTCCCAAGATACCCACTAGATGACTGCAGAGAATAACTTCCTGGTGACCACCACTCTGGTGTTATTCTCCGTATGCACTCTACAGGGCAGCAGAGTGGAGTATTTCCTGGTGACCTGCACTCAGGTGTTATTTCCAAGATGCACACAGAAGGCAGCAAACAATAACTTTCTGCTGAGCTCCACTCTGGTCTTATTCCCAAGGTGAACACTAGATAATAGCGGAAAATAGCCTTTCTTGGTGACTCCCCTTTGGTGTTATTCCCAAGACGCACACTACCTGACAGCAGAGAAGAGTGTTTCCTGGTGACCTGCTCTCAACTGTTATTCCCAAGATGCCATGACATGAGAGCAGAGAAGCGCCTTTTTTGGTGACTGCCCTTAGGTATTATTCCCAAGAGACACACTAGATGGCAGGAGAGAATAGATTTTCCTGGTGGTCTGCACTCAGGTGTCATTCCCAAATGCATGTTCGATGACTGCAGAAAATAAGTTGTCCTTGTGACCTCCACTCCACTGTTATTCCCAAGATGCACAAGATAGCAAAGATTAGCATTTACTGCTGATCTGCCCTCAAGTGTTACTCCCAGGATGGACCCTAGATGACAGAAGACGATAACTTTTCCTGGTGACCTCCAATCCAGTGTTATTCCCAAGATGCTCACGACATGGGACAGAAAAGTGCATTCCTTGGTGACCTCCCTCACATGTTATTCTCAAGATATACCCTAGATGGTAGCAGAGAATGCTTTTCTTGATGACCTGCACTCAGATGATTTTCCCCCGATGCACACCAGATGACAGCAAAGAATAGCTTTGTTTTGTGACCCCCACTGTGGTGTTATTCCCAAGATGGGAACTAGATGTTCCTGCTGACCTCCACTCAGGTGTTTTTCTCAAGATTCACATTCAATGGCAGTAAAGAAAAGTGTTTCCTGGTGCTCTTTACTCTGGTGTTATTTCCCAGACTCATACTAGATGGCTGCAGAGAATACCTTTTTCTGGTGACCTCCACTCTGTTGTTATGATGGCCACTAGATACCATCAGAGAGTAACTTTTCCTGGTGACTTTCACCCTGGTGTAATTCCCAAAATGCACACTAGATGGCAACATCAAATGTTTTTTGGTGACTTTCAATCTGATGTTATTCCAAGATGCATACTAGACAGCAGCAGAGAATAGCTTTTCCTGGTGACCTCCATTCTGGTATCAGTCCCAAGAAATACACTAGATTGCAACAGAGAGGAAGTCTTCTTGACTTCTACTCAGGTGTTATTCTCAAGATGCTCACTAGATAGCAGCAGAGAAGAGGGTTTCCTGGAGACTTCCACTCAGGTGTTATTCCCATGAGGCATACTGGCTAACAGAAAAGAGTTTTTCCTGGTGAGCTGCACTCAGGTGTTATAGTCAAGATTCACACTGGAGGGCCGGCCCGGTGGCTCAGGCGGTTAGAGCTCCGTGCTCCTAACTCCGAAGGCTCCCGGTTCGATTCCCACATGGGCCAGTGGGCTCTCACCCACAAGGTTGCCGGTTAACTCCTCGAGTCCCGCAAGGGATGGTGGGCTGCGGCCCCTGCAACTAAGGTTGAACATGGCGCCTTGAGCTGAGCTGCCGCTGAGCTCCCAGATGGCTCAGTTGGTGGGAGCGCAACCTCTCAACCACAAGGTTGTCGGTTCAACTCCTGCAAGGGATGGTGGGCCGCGCCCCCTGCAACTAGCAATGGCAACTGGACCTGGAGCTGAGCTGCGCCCTCCACAACTAAGACTGAAAGGACAAGAACTTGACTTGGAAGAAGTCCTGGAAAGTACACACTGTTCCCCAATAAAGCCCTATTCCCCTTCCTCAATAAAATCTTTAGGAAAAAAAAGATTCACACTGGATGACAGCAGAGAATAACCTTTCATGGTGACCTCCATTTTGGTGTTATTTTCAAGTCGCTCACTAGACGGCAGTAGAGAAGAGTGTTTCTTAGGGATTTCACTCTGGTGTCATTTTCAAAGTGCACGCTAGATGACAGCAGAGATGAGATTCCTGATGACTTGTACTCAGGTGTTATTCACAAGAATGTTCATCATATGGCAGCATGTGAGGTCTTTTTAGTGACTTACCGTCTGGTGTTATCACTAAGATGCCCACTTGATGACTGCAGAAAATATTAATAGCGCTTCCTGCTCTCCACTCAAGTTTTATTCCCAAGACACCCATTAGATGACAGCAAAGAATAGCTTTTCTTGGTTACCTGCATACAGGTGTTATTCTCAACACACATACTATCATGTTTCCCCAAAAATAAGACCTAACCGGAAAAAAAGCCCTAGCATGATTTTTCAGGATGACATCCCCTGAACATAAGCCCTCGTGTATCTTTTGGAGCAAAAATTAATGTAAGACCCGGTCTTATTTTCAAGGAAACACAGTAAATGAGAGCAGAGATGAGCATTACCAGGTGACCTGCACTCAGAGATTCCCAAAATGCACACAAGATGGCAGTGAGTGTGTTTCCTTGTTCCGCATTAAAATGACAATCCAGACTCTTGATACTAAGCTCACTTTGAGATAAATCCAGTTTTCGGCCCTTCACATGCCTCATCTCACCTACTACTCCCATTCTCCACATAAGACAGAGAAAATTATCTCCATTTCACTGGTATTTAAACGGAAGACTGATTCTAACACAGTTCTGAGTCCAGAACCAAGGCCAAAATGGGCCAAGATGGGCTAGTAGAGCTTGCACACATGGGGTTCTGGACAACAGAGTGATCCAAATAGTCCTTGCAGTACTGGCTTTGATCTTGGTTATTCTATCTGAAGAAAATCTGCACATAGTCTAATGGTCCAGCTTGTCATTCACTCACGTAGACTGGTTTTGGGGTGGGACCAGGGCAGGCAGCTGGGGAGGGCGCAGGTGGCCTTGCCCTTCAAAGGAGCACAACCAGCACCAGATCCCTTTGACGACACCCCCACTTTAATGCCCTTCCTGTCCTCTGGCATTTTAAAATCTGTTCTTCCTCAGCCAAGAGCACAGATCTGCTTCTGCCAGTGTTCCCTTTCCCTGAGCTCACAATGGATGAGAGCTTCTTGGCTGCTCAGAATGGAGTCTGGGGTGACACCTTCCCTATGGAGGGGTGCGTGAGCCTCAGACAGGCGCAGAGCTGGCTTCTGTCTCCTCCAAGCACTAGCTGTGTGACTTCAGACAAAGACATGGGAAGTCAGTCTCCTCACCTGTCAGGTGGGGATAACAGCTCCCTCTCAGGATGGCTGTGAGATCAGTGAGGTGATGCAGGTCAGCTCCTGCCCCACAGGAGATGGGGCCCTCACTCCCCCTCCCTCTTCCCTTCTCAGTCCTTTCTCTACCTCCATGGGCTGGAAGGATCTATGAGCAAATAGAAGGACTATTAGCAAATAGTGTCCTGGTGGCAGAATGAGCTCTCCTGTTGGTGTCCACACAGCCAGTCCCCTGAGTGCTGACTCTGGCATCTGTGCCAGCTTCGTCCACAGGGCAGTGCTCACCACAGCCCCTCCCTGGTCTTCAAACCCTGCTCATCTCCAAACTCATGGTCCACGCCTCAGCTCAGGCCAGAGCGCCTCTCACTAGTGTTCTCACCGGTCTCCCTGCTTCCCATCCCTCCCTCATCCAGTTCAACCTCCACAGTGACAAGCTTGATCTTTCTAAATTAGGGATCTAATCCGGCCACTTCCTGTGCACAACTATCAACAGCTCCCCCACCCGCACCCCCAGGCTAAAGAATAAAGTCTCTATTATCAACAGTGTTGAGAATCTTTATCAAGCTGTCTTCCCTCCTGGTCTCATTTCCTATCATACCACTCTGATTCAGTCACTGGGTACCCCAGCTGTCAGCATTAACCTGTCTGGTTGTATGGTTAGTGAGGGCTTAGCAGACAGAGGTGCTGCAATGAGACTAAGCCTGAATCCGGGGACCTGAATAAAATATAGACTTTAGTGAATAAAAATAATCCATCAATATTTGTTCACTAATTATAACAGTTCTGGAGGAGAAATTAAGAGTAAAATAAGAGAAACCTATTGTATCAAAATGGAAACCTACAGGAAATGAGTGATCTAGTAAAATTAAACATTAAGAAAATGGACCCTAACATAAGGAAAATACAAACAGATCAATTAGTCATCCAGGACCTCTTCCTCCTGCGGTTTCTCTCATTGTTCTGGGGTTTCCTCTCCCAGAACAGGGAACAGGGACAGAACTGTTCAGCAGCTCCCCTAAGATCTGATCCCACCCAGTGTCCTCATGTCCCCCAGCTGCACCCCCACCCAGTGTACAGAGAAAGTCTCAGGGATTATTGACTCTTATGTGTCATCTAGAACTTTTTTGATTGCAAAGAACTGGACATACTAAAGTAAAATATGTAATTTTTAAATAATCTTTCTTCCTGGCAACTGTAAACTCTCATAAAAATTTTCTACAGGTTTAAATGTTTGTAATGTCCACAAACCCATGGAAAGACATGGATGAACCTTACGTGTATATTGGTATCTGGTATGAAAAGGCTGCATGCTGTATGACCCCATTTATATGACATTCTGGAAAAGGCAAAACTACAGACAGTAAATCACAGGGTGGGGGTTGGAATGTTCCACAAGATACTTCAGTGACAGGTATCTGCCACTATGCATTTATAAAAACTCAAGATTGTTACAGGCAAAAGAATCAATCATAATCTATTCAAATTAAGTTTTTAGGATGTGGGAATGTCATAGGATGGAATACAGAATGTCCCCAAGAATGGAACTGTATTAGAAATATAAGAAGAAAACTCACTGTAGTGATGGGGCAAAAGATGTTGACCTACATAACTTAGGAAATGAACAGGATCTCTTGACCCGAGCAAAATACACTGACGTACACAATGGACTCTGTTTGATGAAGGTTTTCCCCTTGGGTTTAATAGCTCACAGTCCTGAACCCACTCTTTCTGGAATCTGGAATCCAGCAATGAATTAAGTGCATGGCAAGTAGTGTGAGCCAGGTTGCTTATGGTTGGAGTGAGAAGTTAGAGAGAAGCAAGGGGAAGTGATAGAGCATCCATGTGATAATGGCTCAGGCTGGAGACAAAGGTATAAATTCATCTTAAGCTTAATGTGGAAATAGGCAGTTCCACACCAAAACCTTAAGATTAGTGTGTACACACAGGTTGAAATACATGTGTATATTTCCTTGCATTGTCGGCTGGGCACATTTAGCTCCCAATTGCAAGTTTTTTAACACCATTCTGTACTTTGAAGAAATGGCTGATTAAAGGCTTGGCTCTTACTTTCATTTGTCTTGCGGACTTCCCCAGCTGCTCAAATACCTAAGCTCAGCTGAGGGTCTTAACCTGACAAGGGAAGGTCTTGCCCCCCAACTCTGTGGCAGAACAGTCCTCAGAATGGCCACAAGGAAGAGGCTCTGATAACATTTGTCAAGCAAATGCCCTATTTTACTAAAATACATTACATTTTACAAAAACAGCATTTATCCAGATCTCTTGGTCCCTTCCCTAACCAACAAAAGGGGGAGGTACTGAGAGACCTATGAGGACAATGCTCCCCTTCCAAACACTAGGGCTGTCCTGGGCACCCCCAGAACCCCTGGGCCAGTGCACAGGAGGTAGGGTAGTGGACCCCCGCGGGTGGGAACTAGCCCAGAGCCCTCGTCACCATCCCAGGTGAGGGCCCTGCCAGCACCACGGCCGTGCCGACCCACAGCCCGAGGGCCCAGACAGGCCCTTGCCTGGGAGGCTCCAGCCTCAGGAGTTGGCCACTGGGTACCCATAGTGGTTGTGTTCAGCCTCGCCCAAGGTCAGCGTCAGAGACAGGCTGGGCTTCCGTTCCAGCTCCTCCTCCTCCAGGCAACGCTGCGGGGGCCGGGTCTTAAAGAAGTCGGAGATATAACGAACCTGGGAGATGAGAGGAAGGCAAAAGTTGGCTTGGCAGGGGTGGGGGCAGAATCCAGGAGTGGAGAAGAATGGGGCTCTGGGAAGGGAGTGGGGGAGGGGTGAGAGGTGGTGGAACCTAAGAGGGGATGGGTAGTGTGGGGTGGGGTGGGGGTAGGGGACAATGAGAAAAGCAGAAACTGGGAAGGGAACAGTGGGCTCTTAGGGGGAAGATGGGGGTGGAGAGGACTGGGGACCTGGAAAAGGGAGAAAGGGGGCAAGCGGGCCCGGAAGCTCACAGTGAGGACGGCCACCAGCGCCCCCTGCAGGAGGCCCACAAGGACGTCACTCCAGTGGTGTTTGTAGTCAGACACGCGGGTGTAGCCCACGTAGAGGGCAAAGGCCACCAGGAAGAACTGCACCGTGGGCCGCAGGAGCCGTGCCCACTTCCAGCAGAGCCGTGCCTGCACATAGAGCTGGGGGCCAGAGGGCGGCCATTAGCCCAGGAGCCTGTGGCGCTCACCCCACACCCACTGCACAGATGGCAGCCCTGAGACCAAGAGCCTCCAGTGTGTGAACAAAGGACCTAGCCCCACCCATCAGCAATTCCACCCAAATTTTACAGATGCAAAAACTGAGGCCCAGGGAAGGTGGGTGAGTTGGCCACAGTTCCATATCAAGCAAGTCATGGAAAAATCGACTCACCGCCAAGAATATCATGCAGTACATCCCAAAGGAGGAGTGTCCGGAGTAGAAAGATAATCTAAGAAAGGACGGGCAGTGTACATCAGGAGACCGCGGGGCAGAGACCCGGCGGCTCACGCAGCATGCCTTTACATGCCTGGTCCTGCTCCCCCCCCAACCCCCCAACCCCCCCTCACCCACGCAGCACTTCCCACAGTATGAGCGAGAATTTCATGTGGAAACACGGCTGATGTCAGACATAACGGGAGTCCCAAAAGGAGAGGAGAGAAAGAGAGAGTAGGGGGCAGATAGAATATCTGAAAATATAATGGCTGAAAAATCCCCAAATATGATGAAAAACATTAATCTACATGCCCAAGCTCAGTGAACTCCAAGTAGGATAAACTCAAAGACATCCACACAGAGACACATTATAATCAAACTACCAAAAGTCAGGGACTTTCTTGAGAGCATCAGAGAGAAGGGACACATTGTGTACAAGGGACACAATAAGATTAGCAGCTGATTTCTTATCAGAAACCATGCCAGCCAGAAAGCACTGGATTACATATTCAAAGAACTGAAACAGAAAAACCTGTCAACCAAGAATTCTGTCTGGCGAAATTATCCTCTAAAACTGAAGGAGAAATTAAGACATTGACAGATAAACAAAGACCCAGAGAGTTCCACGCTTATACACTGGCCCTACAAGAAACAGTGAAGGGAGTCTTCTGAGGAGAAGTAAAGGATACTAGATGGTAACTCAAATCCACACTAACACATAAAAAAACACCAGTAAAGGTAATTACCAAATAAAATGTCAGTATTGATATATTTTTGGTTTATAATTCGTTTTTTCCTCTACGATTAAAAAATAAACAACTGCATACACGCTGACAATGTTAACTAGACTTATTTCACAATATATATCCATAAACTCTTTGCATAGTAAATACGCACTTAACAGAAAGGCAGTAATAGAGGAAATGAAAAACAAAGCAAAAACAAATATATATATATATATATATATATATATGTGTGTGTGTATATATATATAAAAGATATATTTATATATAAATATATTGATATATAAATGTTATATATATTTATATATAAATATAAATAATGTATTTATATATTATATATATTTATTTATATATGTATAATATATATAAAATGTAGAAAACAAATAACAAAGTTACAGAAGTCCTTCCTTATCAGTAATTACATTGAATGAAATGTATTAAACTTTCTAAAAGGCAGAGGCTGGAGAATGGATTTTTAAAAAATTGATGTGCATTAGGGACTCTCTTTAAATTCTTTTAAAAAACTGATGTGCATTAGGGACTCTCTTTAAATTCTTTTAAAAAATTGATGTGCATTAGGGACTCTCTTTAAATTCTTTTAAAAAATTGATGTGCATTAGGGACTCTCTTTAAACTCTCTGACTTTTAATAGATTAAAAGTACAAGAATGGAAAAAATATTCCATACAAACAGAAACCAAAAGACATCCAGAGCACCTATACTACTACCGTGTTTCCCCGAAAATGAGACCTAGCCGGACAATTAGCTCTAATGCGTCTTTTGGAGCAAAAATTAATGAGACCTGGTCTTATTTTACTATAGTATAAGACCGGGTCTTATATAAGATCTGGTCTTATATAAATTTTTGCTCGAAAAGACACATTAAAGCTGATGGTATGGCTAGGTCTTATTTTCAGGGAAACACGGATGGTATCAGGCAAAACAGACATGAAGACAATAAATATTAGGAGGGAGAAAGGACATTAAATAGTGATAAAAGGGTCAATCCTTCAAGAACATATAACAACTACAAAGATATATACACCTAACAATGGAGTCCCAGAGTACATGAAGGAAAAAATTACAGAAACTACAACATGGGTGAACATTGAAATGCTGAAAAAGCCAGGCAAGCAAGATCACCCAGTGTGTGATTCCATGTATGTGAAACGTCCAGAACAGGCACATCCCCAGACAGGACGTGGGTTCTTGGTTGGCAGGGGCTGGGGAGAGAGACAGCTGACCGACACAGAATCTGTTTCATGTGATGAAAATATGGTGGGTTAAGATGGTGGAGATGGCTGCACAACACTGAATTTACTAAAAATCAATGAGTTGTACATATATTAAACGGTTAAGTTAGCAAATTTTATTTCAATTTTGTAAAAAAGGAAATAAGGAAGTCAATTAAATGAAAAGTTTATCAGTAGAGGTGCTAAGAAGACAGATCAAAAGCATGAGGATGGGGCCTGAAATTTAGGGGAGGTAGGTCACTGCTCCCCACGCCTATTGTTCTGTTCAGCCCAACATGTCCCCCCCGCCTCCCTGTTGGTGGACTCAGGCCCATTGGCACCTGCTGGTCTGCTCCTGGCCTGTGCTCAACCCACGGAGGTGCCTCGACCCCGGCTCCATCCGGCAACTCATCCTGCTACATCCAGCTGCTGACAGCCCTTCCCCGGCCTGCACTGTCCCCTGCAAGTGGGAGTGTCTGTGGGTTGGCCCCCAGCAGCGCCCAGAGTGAGCACTGCTGTCCAGCACCCACCTGGACTCGGTCACATTGGCAGGGCTGCCCCTGCACACCTCCTCCTGCACATAGACGGAGCAGTTGACGCGGCTCCAGTCGGGGTCACACACCGCCAGGAAGTTGGGTCGCAGACGGCCGATCATGTACTTGCCCAGGTCTGTCAGGGACTGGCTCACCGCGGCCCCAAACAGGAAGGTCCCCAGCACCTTGTAGATGGCTGCCACATAGTTGTTGAAGTCGGAGCCGGAATAGAGACGGGCTGTGTACACCAGGTAGGCCTCCCCCACCGACACCTGCAAAGGGAGCCACTAAGGAGCCTCTCGCTGGGGCCCAACAGCAACTGTGTGGTCTCCACCAGGCACGTGCTCGGGGACTCAGTCCTCCCACTGAAAGGTGTTTAGGGTTCCTGGCTTCCCTGAGGCTGCTGGGGAATGGGGAACTCCAAAGGGGGCCCTCTTCCCCACAAATACCACTGGAGGCAGACCTTGACCCCCGCCCTCCAAGCCCCTCCCGCCTTACAAGGATGACGGTGGCAGTGATGGTGACACCAGCCATGAGCCCATGGGTGATGGTGTCTGGACGGTAGGGGTACCGGATGGAGTCATCGCTACAGTAGAACCCTCGCTTGTACGGGGCATTGACGAGCGTCAGGATGGCGAAAGGCAGAGAGGCTGGGGTTGGGGGAAAGAAGCTGATTAGCCGCGTGGCTCTCCTCCAGCACCAGCCAGAGCCACACAGGCCAGCCTTTGTCTGGTACTTGCCCACCCACCTCGGCCTCCCTTCTGGTTCCCTCACCTCCATGCCAACCACACAGCTAGAAGGAGCTTTCCTCGTGGCAAGTGAGACACTGCTGACACCATTAAAACCCGCTTGGTGTTCCCCAATATCCTCAGACGAACAACAAAGTCCTCCTCAGGCCCATGGTCCAACCCCCACCCCGCCCCTTCCACTCACTCACTTCCCTCCCACCTCCTTTCTGCTCCTTGAACAAACCCAGAAAGCACCCACCCTATGCCCTACTCTCTACCCAAAACATTTTTGACTAACTTCCCTCCAGGCTCAGCTCCATCTACCCACCCGTTATCACTTTGAAAGTCCCACCCGTTATCACTCTGGTACAAGGACATTTCCGTTTTACCTCCTGGTCCTTGGGTGTAATTATGCAATCAATCACTGACGAGTCCCCTGACTGAGTCCCCAAACTCATCTGTGAGCACCTAAGTGGGGGGCCAAGTTCCCTGGAGCCCAGGCAGATGTTCAATGAGCACCTGTTAAAAGAAGGGAGAGCTCCCTGCTCCTCGTTCCAGGGCTTGCCAGAGATCAGGAACACACCGGGGGCAGAGCTGAGATGCCTATATTTACGTTTGTCCCTGAGCCGGCCACACAGTGACCGAGACACACCCAGCCCAGAGCTCTGTCCAAAGACACATTCAAGAGCCACAGTCATGACCAAATCATGAAAAGCTAGGTCGCCCGGGCACTGAGCTGAGCCAAAGGCATTTGGACAGAGAACTCCCTGCTCTATGGGAGGGTGCCTTTTGCCTGGGGCAGGGCACATGACAAGTGCAAAAGGGTGTGGTTCTTCTCAGGGCTGAATTCCAGAGGAGGGGAACGGCAGAGAAACTCCTCCCAAAAGGACAAATTCAAGGGTCCCAGAGACCCTTCAGTGACGGTATTGAGCACCTTAGATGTTGAGTCTGGAGAAAGACTCAGTGAAGAAAACAGAACTCTCCTCACGGGGCTGCAAGGGGTTGGAAATACAGAATAAGTAAATGATCGCTGGAGTCCGGGACGTGGCTACAGCTTTCAATAGGGGCTGTCATGTAGGCCACATAGAGAAGGTGGTTTGAGGGAGGTGAGAAGTTCCAGGGAGGTCTGGGGAAGACAGCCAGGCAGAGGGAACAGGCAGTGCAAGAGTGGAAGATGCTGGCACCTCATGTTCCGTAGCCTTTGAGAGCTAGGCACACATTTCTCCGCCAACACTCCTCGTCCCCCTGTTCGTTGTGAAGCACTTTATTTTTTCATTTCTGGCAGGGTTAGCATTTTAAAGATGTTTTACTGACTCCTGGTTTCTAACAAGAAATCGGCCATTCCTATTTGTATTTTCCAGAGTGTAACCCGTCTGTTTTCGCTGATTTCCTCTTGTCGGGATACCAGCCTTTGAGTGTGATGTGCCACTGGCCTCCGCACCGGGGCCTCTTGGGCCCCAGGCTGGTGCCTTGCACTGAGCTGGGCCATCTTGGCCATGACTTCTCGCTCCTCTGGGTCTCCAGTGACACAGGGGAGCATGGGTATTGTCCCACAGATTTCTGTGCTTTCAGATGGTTCCTTTTGACCTGTTCTCGAGGTCACTGGTCCTCTGTTCCGTGTTGCAGATGCCATGTGGGCTGTCCTTAGGTGTTCCACTGTCCCCCTTCTGTTCCCGTGCCCACCCTTCCTCTGCATTCGTCCACAGCCCTTACCACACCCTGTGCTGAGCTGTAAGGACCCATGGAGGTGGTGGGTGCCCAAGTGTCCCATGGGTGTCCGCAGGTCGCTGCTGGGCTGTGGCTTTGCCTTGCTGTCCAGCAGAGGCCACTGCTGCCCCACTGCCCAGCCGTTTCCCTGATCTTGGCCAAGCCGCCTCTGGAGTGAAGTCCCCCGAAATGCCACCCCCGCCAGCAGTGGTCAGGGAAGGGGGGGTCGGGCCGCACTCTCCATGAAGCCAGTGCCTGTAGGAGTAAGGCGCTCACAGTCCGGGAGCAGCTGTTGTCCCGGTGACCTCAGGCTGCGGGACTGTCACTCTATTCATAGGTCACTTTTCATTCAGCGAGCACTGATTGGGTGGGTGCCTGCTGTGTGCGGTCCGTGTCTTCCTGGGGCGGGGGGCTGGGGACGACATAGGACAAGCTGATGAGCAGACACACAAACTGAGATGCTGCCCGAGCTTAGAGCTGGCAGGTTCGGGGTAAGGCAGGGGATGGCACTGCAGGAGGGGTCGTCTGTGTGAGGCGGAGGGTTCCCAGGATGCCGACCGGGAAGGTTGTCCTGTCCCTGGCTTGGGTCGTGGGGCACTTGGGGACTGGGAAGTCCTAGTACTGTGTGCAGGCCTCATTTGACTGATGCTGGCTTCTGCCTGATGGTGAGCCCAGGGACCTACCCCCACCGTGTTCCATTCAACCCTCCACTGGTGCTTCCTAACAAGACAGGGCCACCCAGCCACCCAGAGGACTCCCAGTGTGGCCTCGGAGACAAAAGCCAATAGGAAGGTAGGAGTGGTGGCCGCTCAGGTGGCACCTTTTTGCCACGTCCCAGACTTCTTCCTTCATCTTCACAGCACTCCTTTCGGGAAAACCTGGAGTCCATCAGGTTGAGCTGAGACAACAAGGTGATGAGAACTGACACCCTTATGGGCTGAGCGTCACTGTTTGGGGGTCACCACCAGGCACGAAGGAGCTGGGCAGGTCTCTAGGGTACATGGGTGAGACCCCGGTACCCTCAGTCCCCTTCCAGCCTTGCCATCTGCAGGTGAGGGAGAAGCCATCCAGGCCTGACTCCCAGCCCAGACTCTGTCTCCCTAGCAGGCCTTCCTGGCCTCAGATTCTCCCAGTAAAGGGCCAGGTGTGGAAGCTTCTCTGGGAGACCCCAGCTGGCAGGTGTGGAAGCCCGGACCCCAATCCTAGCCCTACTCCTTGCTGCCCTGCTAGGTTTTAATCCTGACCCTGCCCGAGTCTTTTAAGCACAGAGTGAGGTCAGTGGGATAGGCTGAAGCCACACCATCTCCAGCCCCATGCCCTCCTTCCAGCCAGTCTTCCTGCTCCTCAGGGAACAGGCCAGGTTCCTTCCCACACACAGCCTCTGCCTGCAGGAGCCTGGGCCTGCCGTTCGCCAGAATTGGACCTCAAATCTCTCTCTTATGGCAAAACCTCTGTAGATGACAGCTTTTAAAGCCTTAAAGTTAATAAACTCACCTTCTCTTGGGCATCCTAACTATCAGATTCCCTTTGTCCTTTTGTGAATGAAAAGGACATGCCCTTGGGGTGCTCATTCAAAAACATGGGATCAACATAGACCCCCCAGCACACTAGAGTCAACAACTGGACCCTGTGGCTCGGGGATACCCCTCCCCCTTTGCCTTAGAACCATTGAGGCTGCTGCCCTTTTGGTTAAAGCCACAGAGAAGGTGTCGGGGATCCCATCTAACCATGGTTGTCACTCACATATCACAAGCTTTCCTGTTTTCTCATCACACCCAGCATCTTTCAGTCCCCTACTTCCTATGAAATGCATCTGCATTTATAACCCTTTCACGTTGTAGTAACCTTACTCCAGCTGCTTTTCTTCCTTCTTAGACTGAGGAAGGCCCTCAGGACTGCTGACACTCACAGGTCACGTCCTGACTCCTCGTGACGATTTGCAGGAGACTCCTCTAGGTAAAGCTGATCTTTCTTAGTTTACAGACGGTCCACACTTAACAAAATGAAAACGTAAGTAATGAGCTGCTTATTCTGTTGTATCTCCGTCTGAAGTCAACGAGGCAGCGCCTTTGCCTCTGGCCCCTTCAGCACAGCAGGCTGGATGATACGCCCTCACTGGAGCTCACATTTTAGCCAAGGGGAAAACTATCAGCATTTATACTGACAGGAGATATGCCTTTGGAGCAGTTCATGACTTCATATATGGAAACTTTTCATGTATGGAACACTGTGCTTTCCTTCCCTCCAATGGAGATCAAATTACTAATGGTCCCCATGTTCAGGGATATTGGACACTATGGTTTTCTCTGATGCTTTAGCTGTTATTAAGATTCTAGGACATTCTAACCTTGACCCCTGGAAGCTAAAGGAAATCACTTTGCAGATATTTCTGCTAAGAAGGCATCAGCAGCCGTCACATCTCTGTCATGGTTCAAAGAGAGGCTTCTCGAGTTGGTAACTTAGAAAAACTAGCCAGAGAAGCCCAACAACCAGCTTCTGAAGAAGATAGAAAAGACTGGATATCCAACAATTACTGGTTTGGTAATGAGAATAAGCTCTGGTTCGGACCAAATAACAACCCAATCCTACCAGACACTCTAAAATTCCCACTCCTGACTACCTTATGTGCACCGGTCCCCTGACAAAATGGTAGCATTCATGGACCAATATGGTGGGGAGATATTAACAAGGATAAAAACAGTGCCCACCTTACGTGTCCCACCTGTCGAAAGTATAACCCAGGGAAGCCTGTTCACACTGCCCCTGGACAATTTAAATTGCTGAATGGGCCTTTTGAGGTCTGGCAAATAGATTTCATAAAGTTCCCCCATCTCATGGTTACAAATACGTTTTTTGTCATGATGTGTATGTATTCTCACTGGACTGAAGCTTTGCCTCGTAGACAAGCTAATGCAGCTACAGTGGCTAAAGTCCTGTTAGAGAAGATTATTCCCGCTTGGTGAACTCCTGTCCAAGACCACAGTGACTGAGCAACCCATTTCACTGGTCAGGTGCTAAAGCAAGTCTGTGCTATTTGGCCAGTTCCACAACATTTTCACTGTGCTTTACCATCCTCAATCTTCAGCATTGGTTGAATTAAGACCCAATTTGAAAAATCTGTAGAAACTTCAAATACCTTGGCCAAAAGGTATTTGGCCATTACCATTAGTAATTGGTATTTGGCCTTACCATTAGTCCTTTTAGACCTTAGGTCTACCCCTTTTGGGACTCAAGCTTTCACCTTTTGAGATAATTATAGGACGCCCCATGTGTGGTTCCTGATCCTCTCGATTCACAGTGGGTAAAAGGAGACATACTTCAATATTGGAGAGGCTTAATTGCTTCTATTGACAATAATCATGCTTTGGTGGAACATTTTCACAGTGCACTCCAGGGAAATGAAAAACTCACAATCTACACTGCAACCTGGAGATTTTGTTTACTGGAAAGACACCTCAAAAAGGATTCCCTCCAGCCTCGCTGGCAGGGCCTTTACCAGGTACCCTTGACTAACCCCTGTGCTGCTAAACTGCAGGGAGTAACTCTTGGATATACTTGTCACCTAAAGAAGGCGACACCTGACTGGAACTGCGGACTGTCTGATGGTCTGAAACCACAGCTGTCAAAAATTAAAACAGGTGGCCGCTGAAGGAAATAATTGTCACACGACTGAACCACCGTGCACAGCTCTTCTTACCACTGATTCTTACTTCACCTTTCTCTTTTCCTTGGAAGGAACTTGCCATTATACACATTTCTGAAGCTATTGTGGAAGGGGGGAACATTTCTGGTTGTTGAATCTGTCATCAAGAACTTTGAAGTATCAAAGATAATAATGGTCTTTGTTTATCCCAGGCTTGAACTCCTGGGATAAACCTGTCATGTAGAGTAGGTTATATTGTTCTAATCCTGTTTTAAATTCTTATTGTTATTAAGCTCTGCACCTGTTGTCTGTTAACCCTGGACATGAGCTGTTCCCCATCCATGCACTTTCCTTCTAATGTGAGAGATGACACCCAGAAGTCCTTCCTGACATCGAGGGATAAAAAGAGTGAAGACAGAAGACCTGACCGTTGATCAGCGGTACTTTTGGAGAAAGATCTTCATCAAAAGGTGGCAATGACAAAGATGAACTGGGACTTTAAGGAAACTAGTCAGGCTGGGAGGTGTGTGGACAGAGCTGGGCTCGTCGAACTCTAGGTCCCAACACACTTTTCCTAACACTCTATGGCTCTAACTTCTTGTCTCCCTGATACATATATATACACACACATACACATGTCCACCATCTTGACATAGGGCAGAATGAGCACGCGCTCCTCAGGTCTGCACATACTCATGCTGCTGCAGTACTTTTTCGTTTTCCAGAATAAACCCTTTTGGTGATGGACTACCTAGCCGATGTTACTGTTCAGTCGACAGCAGAAAAAGGGTTATTTGCGTATCACTTAGTTGCTGGCACACAGTAAGTGCCTCACAAATACTAAATAACATAGGTGCTCAGGATATGGTACCAGGGGATTTCTTCCTGCTGCCACCTGACCCACCCCAAAAGAGGTCTCACCTGGGACACAGAAAGAGCACTTGGTCTCTGCCGTCCATCAGGACTGACCCCCCCCCCATCCCTCAGTCCCCTCAGTCCCCGTCGGTCCCCGTCACAGCAGCAAGAACCAAATGGGGAAGGATATTGGCCCGGAGTGCCCCTCCCCCCCCCACCGGCCGCCGGGGAAAGAATTCCGGGGCCATTGTCCTCACATCCCCCGTGCAAACACTCAGCCTTTGTTCCCAGAACCCAGGGGGAGGGGCGGGGAGGGGGCCTTGGGCTGCCCCCTCCCCCAGCCTGGCCCGCAAAGCTGCCCAACAGGTTCGGTCGCGCCGCCCGGTGGCCCGGCTAACCCGCAGCCTGGGGCCCAGCTGTCTCTACGTGTCTCCCGGGACCGCGAGGGTTCGAATCCCACCGACGCGCAGTGCGTCCGGGGCCTGAGGCGTGGAGGTTGTCCCGGCGGGGCCCCGCGGCCGCACCCCTACCCAGCCCGCCCTGCTGGGCCCGGCCCGCGTGATTCACTGCCCGGGCCCGCGCGGCGGGCGGGGGACGCGTGCGGCCCCGGCGGCGACTTCCTGCTACTACGGGCGTGGTTGCCAACCCCGGCGCCGTTCGCGACCCACTCTTGAACCCCGCGCAGGTGGGGGACACTGAGGCTGGGAGGGCGCCGAGTGTCCTTCCCCGAGTTCCCCCACTTCGAGGGGACCCCCGACGGGTGGAGGAGCTGCAGGCCACCATCCCAGCGCCCTACAACCGGGGCCGGGGAGGGCACGGCCTGGGAAGGAGTCCCCCCACACCCAAGTCCCCGCGGCTCTTACCAACCAGCACGCACAGCACGTCGAGCAGCACGAAGACCCACCTCCGCTCCATGCCGCCCCCGCCCCGGGCAGCTCCCACGATCCCCGACGCCCGTCCCAGCGCGTCTAGTCGCGCCCCTGCCTGGCCGCGGGGTCACAGGGCCACAAAGCCTGGCCCTCCAGGGCAGGGAAGGGGAAGAGAAGGCAGGGCAGGGCGGGGCAGCGGCGGGCAGGCGGGGCGGCCAGGGGAGGGGGCGGGCTCGGGGGCGGACTCTGCCCCCGCCCCGCCCGCTGCGCGCTGGAAAGAGCCGGGTGGGGAGGGTGGGTGTGCTGGGCGGCCGGGGGCCCTGGGGTACGGAGGAGGAGGAGGGGGTCTCTGACCTGGTAGGGGTCGTCGGCGCCCAGTCCCCCCCCACTCACCACCCCCACCAGGCGGGGAGGCTAAGGCTCAAAGACAGCGAGTCCAGGGTCACCCAGAGTGTCCGGGTCCCGACGGACGCTCGGGTCACTCACGAACTGGGCCAGCTGGGTCTGGGGGCGGGGGCAGGGCGGGGGTGAGAAGGAAGGAGGGGGGAGAGAGGGAGAGAGGGAGTGGTGAGTAGGCGGATCCGGCAGCGCGGGTGGAGGCGGCTGGAGCTCCGGCCCCTCTCTGCGCCTCGGTCTCCTCACTGGGGAATGGCACTGAGGCGGGGCACGTCATACCCTGAATCAGGAAGCGCCTAAAAATTGACGGGGGGACGTGGCTTAATTGCAGAGTTTTTTCTTTTCTCCTGATGCTTCCGAAGATCGGTTCAACAGCCACCCACTGGATCCTAGAGGCCGTCTGTGCCAGGCACTGCCCCGCCCCCATTTGACAGGAGAGCGGAGGTGCCAGGAGGTAGGAACTCGCTCACATCCTGCGCCCTGCACCCCACCAGGTCCCAGGGAGCCCTGAGCTGGGAAGCACTTGGGCATCAATAGCACCCACGCCAGAGAAACAGGCCCGAGGGGGCCGTCACATCCACTCTGCGTCCACACAGCCACACTGGATCCTTTTGGCTGGAACCACCTGAGAGGACTTGAGTGTGACATCTCCAGGAGAGCCCTACCTTCATCCGGCAGGACCCAGGAGACACACAGGCGGGGTCTCGAGATCACAGTAGGAAGAAGGCTGGGATTGGGACCCAGGCGGCCTGGCCCTAGGGTCCAATGCCCTTGACCTCTAAACCACATTCACCACCCCACCAGCTCCAAAGGTCCTGTAGAGGACGATTTCGGCCCTCCTTACAGATGAAGGGAGCCAGGTCCAAAGAGGGGCGGCCCCTGGCCCAAAGTCAAGCGGCTGGGACTTGAATTCAGAGCCCCCTCAACCCTGCCTCCTTGGAGGATGAAAAGACCTCTGCTATTATGCCGCCATAGTCTACGCCGCGGAGTCCAGGGACGAGTGTCTCTGGGTCAAGTCCCCTGCGCCCCAGATCAACTTTCTTCAAGCAGGCTGGCAGACACCTCCGGCCCTCCCACACACTGGAAATAAATCAGGTCCTGTCCCCAAGACAGGACCAGGCTTGGAAATTTATGGACCTGGATTTTCCCTCTGCTGCGTGGGAGGCACATCACCGCCGCCCCCTTCCAACCGCACGCCCCAAGGAGCTGGACGGGGCACAACCTAAAACTGGCAGCTTCCTCCCTCGCCCCCAGACTTCCTCCTAGGCGGCCAGAGGATCTGTTTATTTGACTGGAGGGATTTCTAGTGTCTGGGCAGGGGTGGAGCTTTCGCTAGGACCAGCGCGTCCTCCGCTCCACCCAGCGCGACCCCGCCCCGGGCGGGCTCGGGCTCTGATCATTGGCTTCCCCTGCTGCCACTCACCGGGCTAAGCGAGCCCCGGGAAAAGGCAGGTTTCAAGACTCCGGCTGCCGTGGTTCATGCATGCATGTAACACGTACCGAATCAGGGATTTTTGAGAATTATCTGACAAAATACAGGAAGAGCCTGGCAAAAATGTTAAATGTTAGCTGGCGTCATCATCAGTACTGCATTTTTTTTTCACTTTAACCTCGCTGCAATCGAGTGACTGCACCTCTAGGTGCTGTCCTGACAGCCTAGTGACACTTTCAGTTCAGGTGGAGAAGGTGCAACATTGTATTGGTGTAAAGGCAATGTGAGGTTCTTTACTGGGCACCTCATGTGTGAGGGGCTTGTTGGCAGCTCTCAGGCACCTGCCAAAAGGGCACGTGGTGGTGCGGGCAGCATGGATGGAAGCTGCCCTGGAGACCCAGAACGGCGGGCCCAGGCTCCTGCAGGCAGAGGCTGTGTGTGGGAAGGAGCCTGGCCTGTTCCCTGAGGAGCAGGAAGACTGGCTGGAAGGAGGGCATGGGGCTGGAGCTGGTGTGGCTTCAGCCTATCCCACTGACCTCACTCTGTGCTTAAAAGACTAGGGCAGAGTCAGGATTAAAACCTAGCAGGGCAGCAAGGAGTAGGGCTAGGATTGGGGTCCGGGCTTCCACACCTGCCAGCTGGGGTCTCCCAGAGAAGCTTCCACACCTGACCCTTTACTGGGAGAATCTGAGGCCAGGAAGGCCTGCTAGGGAGACAGAGTCTGGGCTGGGAGTCAGGCCTGGATGGCTTCTCCCTCACCTGCAGATGGCAAGGCTGGAAGGGGACTGAGGGTACCGGGGTCTCACCCATGTACCCTAGAGACCTGCCCAGCTCCTTCGTGCCTGGTGGTGACCCCCAAACAGTGACGCTCAGCCCATAAGGGTGTCAGTTCTCATCACCTTGTTGTCTCAGCTCAACCTGATGGACTCCAGGTTTTCCCGAAAGGAGTGCTGTGAAGATGAAGGAAGAAGTCTGGGACGTGGCAAAAAGGTGCCACCTGAGCGGCCACCACTCCTACCTTCCTATTGGCTTTTGTCTCCGAGGCCACACTGGGAGTCCTCTGGGTGGCTGGGTGGCCCTGTCTTGTTAGGAAGCACCAGTGGAGGGTTGAATGGAACACGGTGGGGGTAGGTCCCTGGGCTCACCATCAGGCAGAAGCCAGCATCAGTCAAATGAGGCCTGCACACAGTACTAGGACTTCCCAGTCCCCAAGTGCCCCACGACCCAAGCCAGGGACAGGACAACCTTCCCGGTCGGCGTCCTGGGAACCCTCCGCCTCACACAGACGACCCCTCCTGCAGTGCCATCCCCTGCCTTACCCCGAACCTGCCAGCTCTAAGCTCGGGCAGCGTCTCAGTTTGTGTCTGCTCATCAGCTTATCCTATGTCGTCCCCAGCCCCCAGCCCCAGGAAGACAGGGACCGCACACAGCAGGCACCCACCCAATCAGTGCTCGCTGAATGAAAAGTGACCTATGAATAGAGTGACAGTCCCGCAGCCTGAGGTCACCGGGACAACAGGTGCTCTGGACTGTGAGCGCCTTACTCCCACAGGCACTGGCTTCATGGAGAGTGCGGCCCGATCCCCCCTTCCCTGACCACTGCTGGCGGGGGTGGCATTTCGGGGGACTTCACTCCAGAGGCGGCTTGGCCAAGATCAGGGAAACGGCTGGGCAGTGGGGCAGCAGTGGCCTCTGCTGGACAGCAAGGCAAAGCCACAGCCCAGCAGCGACCTGCGGACACCCATGGGACATTTGGGCACCCACCACCTCCATGGGTCCTTACAGCTCAGCACAGGGTGTGGTAAGGGCTGTGGACGAATGCAGAGGAAGGGTGGGCACGGGAACAGAAGGGGGACAGTGGAACACCTAAGGACAGCCCACATGGCATCTGCAACACGGAACAGAGGACCAGTGACCTCGAGAACAGGTCAAAAGGAACCATCTGAAAGCACAGAAATCTGTGGGACAATACCCATGCTCCCCTGTGTCACTGGAGACCCAGAGGAGCGAGAAGTCATGGCCAAGATGGCCCAGCTCAGTGCAAGGCACCAGCCTGGGGCCCAAGAGGCCCCGGTGCGGAGGCCAGTGGCACATCACACTCAAAGGCTGGTATCCCGACAAGAGGAAATCAGCGAAAACAGACGGGTTACACTCTGGAAAATACAAATAGGAATGGCCGATTTCTTGTTAGAAACCAGGAGTCAGTAAAACATCTTTAAAATGCTAACCCTGCCAGAAATGAAAAAATAAAGTGCTTCACAACGAACAGGGGGACGAGGAGTGTTGGCGGAGAAATGTGTGCCCAGCTCTCAAAGGCTACGGAACATGAGGTGCCAGCACACACACAAGGGGACAGCCCCATGCACACGCTGGGGACAGGGACAGTGTGCAGTGTGGGTGGCCACGGAGCCACAGCACTGGGGTCTGACAAACCAGACACTCTCGTTGTCAGTCAGCCCTTGGTGTTTGCCCCAATGTCTACATGAAAACCCGCAGTAACGGGCTGCATCCAGAAGTGCCGTCCATCAGCTGCGGAGCGGGTGATGCCTGGCAGCCAGCAGATGATGGGTATTACTCAGCACGAGCCCCAAGGGTCATGCAGCGGCCTTAGTGCTCATCGCCATGTGGAAGAAGCCAGTCTGAAAGGCTACACACCAAACTGTTCAAAACCAGGGCAAAGATAAAAGCTTAAAAGGAGCCAGAGGGAAAACACACGAGGTCCACGGCAGCTTTCCTGCTGGGAGCAGAGCAAACCAGGGGATGGGAGGGACACGTCTCTGAAGCACATAAAGATGAAAACAGACTAGAAGAGTCCAATTAAAATCATCCTAAAGGCCTCACGCCCCAACCCCAGACGCCCTGCTCCCAGTGCTGGCATGACCAGCTCTGCAAGGACTAAGCCCCAAATGCTGGGGACTGTCGCCTCTCCCCCACCCCTGGACATCTCAATCCAGGCCAGTCCCACCCAGTCGTGTCCCCTGCCCCTACCCAGCCACCAAGGGAGCTTTGAAAACTGCACATTTGGACCCGAGCCCCTGCTCACCCCTCCAGGGCCCTCAGGACAAAACCTGCTGGCTGGCCCAGCAGCCTCTCGGACACTCAGCCCCTGCCTGACTCACTGGGCCAACCAAAGCAGGCTGGTTCTCCTTTAGGCCTCGAACTACATGTCCCCTCCATTTCACTGACCACCTCCCTCGCATCTCTGTGACACGGACCACGGCCCCCATGCCACAGTCCCCACTCAGCCCAGATCCTGGAACACTGCCTGGCAACCCAAGTGACTAAGTGACAAGGGTGACCTGCAGCTCCCCAACACGTCCTCAGGCCCCACCCAGTCCACCACGAGGCACCCAGGGGGCTTCAAATCAAGTTTAATAAATAAAACAGCAAGGGGTTCAAGGCAGTTATCACTTCACAGTGTGGTCCTTGGTGGGGTGACTGGAGGTCAAGTCCCACTCTACATGGGCTCAAGCCAAAACTCTCCTGGTGACACCCAGGAGCAGGGAGTGCTGCCCTGCCCCCCTGGAGGACCCCACTCCAATTTGTAAACAGAAACATAAATAAAACAAGGGAGACTGGGGTGGAGAAGGACTAGGACCCCGACCCATCTTGCCGGGGGCTTCAACAGAAATGCCACCCGCAGGGTCAGGAGAATGGGCTGGAACCCAGCCCCTGGGCACTGCAGGCAATGGGCCTTGTACCAAGGGAGTGTCAGTCACCTGTGTCCCAGAACACACACCTGAGGCTGCTGAGGGGCCTCGGGCAGAGCTGGAGGGGCAGGAGGGCATAAAGTGCGGCTTTTCCTGAAGTGGACAGCGGGCGAGGCCGGGGGGGCGGGGCCAACGCCGAGGTATATGGCTGTGTGCCCCGTGGGGTTTGGCACCAGGAGCAGCTGCCCACCACCCTGGGCTGGGGCAGCCCGTGGTCCTGCCAGGTGCAGGAAACGGAGCCCAGCAGAGTGCTGAGGGTGCCCTGGGCGAGGCTGCTGGTGCGGACGGCGTCCTGCCTCACGCCCCCCCCCCCATGGGCAGGGCCACCTTTCCTCGCCTCTGCTGGCTGGGTGGGGCCGGTCTCTGCACCCAGCTGCCTGGGTCCCGTGGTGGTGGTGCCAGTCTGTGTGGGGAGGGGCAGGGCCGACAGCCCGGCCGCCGCTCACCCCAGTCCTTGAAATGTTCTGAAGCAGACGGCCTGGCCTGAGGCCCACAAGAAGAAGGATCGGGAAGACTGACGGGCAGGCCCCACAGTGGCCCCAAGTCCAGTCTGGGCCACTCGCGCCCACATGTGGCCAGGGATCAACAGGTCATCACGTTACAGCTGCAGTGGGAGAACCGAGAGAGCGTCAGCCAGTCCCACAGGCCACACAGCTCCCGACCTCGCCGCCCCCAGCAGACCGTGTTGTCACGTGTGCCTAGGGAGCATGGAGGCAGGGTGGGAGGGGACTGCCACTGGCCCCGTTTGTACCTTTTGGATTTTGAACCATATGAATGTATTACCTAGTCAAAAAAATAAATAAGCCAAATTAAAAATAGAGAATGAAACTAAAGAAACAGACTGCTCCGCTGGCCACACCACCCTCGGGCACGGGGCAGACCCTCCCGCTGTCCGCAGTGGCCTGAGGATGGGGCCCGGGCTGGGGGCCACACTCACTGTGACAGGGGCTCCGCGTGCAGCCCAGGAGCCGGGCACGCCGGGCGGGCAGCCAAGAAAGGATTCACGTCCCCAATCCCGATGAGTCCAAACTCAGTGACTGACAGGGACACCTGTGCGGGGGCCACAGCCTCCTCGGGCTCCCCGTCCAAACCCTCCTGGCTGGGGACGAGAGGCAGCTCGGTGGGCAGGGCCAGGTCCACAGCAAGTCTTGGGCCGGCGCTGGGCTCCGGGACAGCTGCAGCTGGGGGGCAGGAGGCTGGCTCGGCCAGCGCTGGGGGCCACCGGGGCTGGGACACAGCCAGGTGCGTGTCCGGCCGCTGGAACGGATGGGGTCCTGGCTCTGAGGACGGGAGGCCACCAGAGCCCTCCTGGGGCTCCGCACGACTGCCGGCCGTGCCATCCACTCCTGGTGGCTCTGTGGGAGAGAGTACCACTGAGGCCAGGCCACACTAAGGTGCACCGGCTCAAGGTGACACTGCCTTCAGGTGAGGCCCAGCAAAGCCGATGGGCCCTCTTCACTGACACACACGATACATACGAACACGGAAGAAGCCATTTCCAGGAATCTGTGTGCCTGGGCTAAGGCCCAGCCTTGGGAGACTGTGACTCCCGCTTTTCGAATAGAATGGAACACAAGACATTCAAGAGAACAAACAAACGCTGCAAAGTCAAGCTGAAAGCAGGGTTTGTGGAGTTCAGCGCACAGTGCATGACAGGCAACTCCAGGTGGGCAGATGTGGACGCACTTCCAGGCAAATCAAGAAACCAACCAGGTTCTGGAATCAGGGGACAATCAATCTAAACCCGAGTCCAACAGACCCAGACGGCAGAGGTCCTTGTCCTTCTATCTGTGGTCACTTCAGAAATTGAAGTCACAAGCCAGGCCTTGTCTTGCTCCCTTGTGGCCCTGGGCCCAGGACACTGGAGAGGGCTCCAACACCCCCGGATTTCCCACGTGGTTGCTGGGGCTAAGGAGCCCCCACATTCTCACCTGTGTGCATCTGTGTCAGGGGGTCCTGCTCCAGGCCCAGGCCCTCAGCGGCAGGGGGCAGGGGCTGCAAGGAGCGGGGATGGCTGGGGCCATCGGGGTCATTGCCGTCCAGGTCCTGATCCACATCCCTGCAGAAAGAGGGCACCATGGGGGGTTGCAGAGGGATAGCTGCTTGAGGTGGGAGGCGCTCCCCAGGACTGCCAGTCCCCCCGACCCCAGATCCTGCTGGGAGCTCGCTGCTCATACGTGGGTCCTGCTGGGCCGTACTTCCGGCGGCCCAGCCGGGTCTGCTGGGAGAAGTAGTCGTAGCGCTCAGACTTCTTCCACAGGTAGTAATACTCCACACACTCACTCACGGACCTTGTGCGCACCTGATGGAGAACACGCGTCGGTCACCTGGGCGCAGCCCTCTGCACCCACCTCCACCCCCATCTGAGGCTCATAGGCCACCCCGGACTGGGACTCCTCCCTTCGCCCTGAGTATGATGGCACTGCCACCTCAGAGAGCTCCGCCGCCTGCTGGCCTGGAACCCCATTCTCCTTCACTTTGGGTCCATGAGCCCCCATAGATGGCAGCATCTCCCTCCTCCACTGCTCGTCACAGGCCCAGCAAGGGTAAACAACGAGCCCTCATGCGGATACCAGGGACAGAGACCCCACCCAGAGAGGACGGCAGGGAACCTGGCTGCGCCCACTTCTCCCATGGCGCGTCACTAATACCCGAGGGAGAGCTGTCTGTGAGCACACGAGACACCATTAAAGGACTCACTGGGGCTTCATGGTCACATACTCAGATCACGTACACGAGCACGCGGAAAGACAGGGCGACACCCTAGAGACTGACATCCGCATGGAGCTGGATGCCACCTGGCGAAACCTCTTGTGATTTGGGGCGTCTTCCCACATTGGAGCTACAAGGTGAGCACCCCCGCTAGTCCCCAGGGTGGGGACAGACACCAGAGCCTCGGAGGCCTGGGACCCAGGGGCCGGGCACACACGCGTCGTCCCCTTGGACTGGGAGACAGCGTCACAGCCTCCCGGAGCCAGCATGGTGACCACTTACAGTGCATGGCGACCGGGGCGGGCATATGAGAATAACGCATGGGAGAGTCTGACACAGCAGCAGCCTGGGCTGCCACGCCAGGCCAGCAGATGCTGACCCGACGAGAGGACCCAGCACTGCCTGGGGCGACACGGCGCGGTCAGCTGAGCAGCGCCCTGCCCCTACATCGGCCCAGAGACGCCTCACTGACTACCTCCCAGGGAGGGACTAGGAGCCCTGAACATGAGCAAGGTTCCAGCAGGCCCTGCTTCTCCATAAGCCTTGTCGCCACTGCAACAGGAAGGGGCCAGGGCAGCTTGCAGGACCCCACTGGAGAAGGGGTGAGAAGGGGACACCGCAGGGTGACAGACAGGGAAATTCAGGCTGAAGACACATGCAGCCAGAGGCCAAGGGAGAGTGTCCAAGAGCTGGAAGGACGGGGGACTCAGGGATAGGGGAGGGCGGGACCTGGCACTTGGCAGCGCCTCTGCTCATGGGTGTTTGCCACATGTGTCAGGAAGGACCTGTTTCTTTGGTTTGATCGAACGAGGAGACCCTTGGCCCACACAGCGGGGCGGAGGGTGGGTCCAGGCCAGGAGCCAGTGCTTCAGCATCGACACTGGCACTGAGCCTCCAGGTTCTGCCCCAGGGAGACGGCAAGGCGCTGCCAACGACCACAGCAGTGGGTGAGGGACAGACACAAGTATTAAAATTCACCTCCGGGCACATTCTCTCCTATAATTGGAGCTTGCTTGGGGATAGAACACGGTTTGGCAGAGACTAGAATAAGATGATAACAGGCATGCAGCAACGTGGGAACCAGGGCTTTAGCCCTTGGCTTGGAAGAGTCTGCAGGAGGCTGGTGAGGGGAGTGCCGAACTCACGCTATGGGGTGGAGGGTGCCACGTGCCCAGACTCCTGAGCCCCTCCCAGTCCCAATGAGCCCCTGGTGCAGCCCGGTGGGAGCCAGGCTGGCAGTGTCCTCACCTTGTTTGCCTGGATCAGGTGGAAGTTCTTCCCGTGAACTCGGAAGCCGTGCTCAAAGTTCCTGCACTCCTCCTCACTCCAAGCACAGAGCCCATCTGCCACCAGGAGGGGGCAGTGGTGTCAGCAGTGTTCAGAGCAGGGCAGCAGGCAAAGGGTAGGGCAGGTGTGGCACACGCTCACCTCGGATCACCTTCACGTTGAACCGCAGCCTCCGTAGGGCCTCCTCCACATTGAAACTGCATTTTACCAGCTCATACAGCGCCTAGGGGAGCGAGAACCTCTTCCCACCTGCTCACCACTGAGCAACAGTGGGGGCATTCACCCCACCATTGGGGTGGGAACATCGGGGTCTTCACACTATCGGAGCAGAACTATCTGAGGCATTCACATCATCGGGGGCAGACGTTGCGGAGTTCACACCACCAGGGCAGGGATATTGGGGCATTCACACGGTGTGTGGGGGGGTGATCACACCATCAGGGTGGGGACATTGGGGCATTTACACCATCAGGGCGGGGGATCACTGAGGGTCATTCACACCATTGGGGAGGGGACACTGGGAGTGTTTGCACCATCAGAGTGGGATATTGGGGGTGTTTACACCATTGCAGCAGGGATATCGGGGGCATTCACAGCACCATCAGGCAGGGACCCTGAGGACATTCATCCCTCCCCAACTCCCCCAGGGCACTGCCTACCTGCTCACTGTCTTTCACCATCTCTCCCTCCGGGAGCTGAGACCCAGCCATCTCGTGCCATCTCCGCTTGACTGCCCGGTACAGGAACTCCTCCACCTCTCTCTCAGGGAGGATGGTAGGGTCCCAGAGCAGCTGGTCTTCATTCTCATAGACTGTGTGCAGAAGGAGGGCCAGGGTCAGTTGCAGGCATGTGGTTCACACCTCAAGAAGCACACACTGACCCACCACACACACCCACCAGGCCCGCCATCACAGCACCTCCAGAAGACAGGTGCTGGTTTGTGTGTCTAGTTCTTATGGGCTGGGCCCACCCCCTCCGCACCCCTCTAGGCCCAGAGGTCACCAGGCCCAGGCTGGTCGGAATAATGAGGAAGGGCGGGCAGAGGAGGACTTCTGAGCATGGCCTTTGGAAGGAAGGCTGCGCAGTTTGCAAGCCTTGAAGAAAAGAGTCCCGAGGGAGCAGTGTGAAGAGCCCGGACTTGATGGCAGCAGTGAGGCCTGGGTCCCAGGTGGCCCCGTTTAGGCCACAACTACCAAGCGCAGCACCACACAAGCCACATACAAGTGTGCTTTGCTCAGGGGAGAGGAGTCCTGCCCCATGGCGGCAGTGGAGAGCAGGTGCATTAAGGAAGGATAAGAAGTGGACTTTGGCTGAAATCAGCCAAAGAGGAGGAAAAAACAGAATAAAACTATTTGATTAATCAAAAAGAAGACAAGAAAAAAAGCTAAAGGACCAAAGAGCAGATGGAACAAGTAGAAAACACATGGAAGATGGTGACCTAGTCCCAACCATTTTCACAATTACACGAAAAATAGTCCAAAACTTAACTGGATTAAACACTCTCTATTAAAAGGCAAAAGACTATCAGGTTGGGTAAAAAATTAGATCCCAAAATATGCCATTTACAGAAAATACACTTCCAAATATGAAAAGACAGAAAGGAGCATTTACCAAAATTGACTAAAAACTCGTCATAAAACAAGGCTCAACTCATTTCAAAGGCCTGAGATCACAGAGCATGCTCCCAGGAATTCAACTGGAAATTGGAGACCGCAGGATAACCAGGAAATCCCCAACGTTGGAGATCAAACACAACACACAACGCTTCTAAGTAACCCCTGGGTCAGAGAAGGTATCACAATGTGAATGAGAGAATGACAAACTAAAATGAAGTAAACTAGGCAGAAAAAAATATAGATAAAAGTAAAAATCAATCAAATAGCAATCAGACAACAGAGAGAAATCAATAAGCAGAAAGTTAGCTCCTTGTAAAGGGTAATAAAAGTAACAAACCCCTAACAAGGCTGATCAATAGGGAATTAAAAGGAGAAAAATGCAAAACAGCAACATCGGAACTTAAAAAGGGAACGTCACTATAGATTAAATAGACATTAAGAGATAAGAGAATATCATGATCTTTTTTACAATAAAATTAATTTATTAATGTGATAAACCCCTCAAGAATGTATCAAAACAGAAACGCAAGCTCCAGACTGAATTATATTAAATATGTTGAATTCATAATTTAAAATCTTCCACAAAAATGACACTAAAATAAATCCCAGACCCAGAAAGCTTTACTAAGGCACACTTCCAAACATCTGAAAAAAAAACAGTTAAAACCTCACACAAATTTTCTGATTTTGTTAGAGAAAGGCACTTCCCAGAACCCTTGGTGAGCATGGCGTCACCCTGACCTGAAGCCTGGCAAGGACAGACACAAAGTACAGACAGCAGGCAGTGTCACAAGGGGCTGAACATGCGCCTCGGCGTAGGCATGCCACAGCTCAGACCAGAGCGAACAGTGGAGCCCAGACCCAGAAACGGCGCTCACACCACCGACACTTGTTGTCTGACAGGCACACCTGCGACACAGAGGGGCAACAATGCCCTCCAGTGTGTGGTGCCGAGCAGCAGAGGCCCAGACACTCACCTCCAACGCTAAGTTAAGATCACAGCCCCGACACACAGTGGGTTCAAGCAAAGATCGAGGGGCTAGATCCTCCATGTTTAGGGAGGAAACATGCAATGCACAGCGCCCACACAGAACGTGTGTAAGGAACACAGGAGGGCCCCACAAATCAGAACGTGGGCACAGGCCTCGAGAAGGCACCTCACAGGCGATACCCAAGTAGATCACACACATACTCCTCAGAGAAATGCAAATGAAAACCACCAGGCGACAGACAAAAGTCACACCCACTGGAACGGCTAAAACCAACAGGAAGAACAGTGTCAAGCGCTGCAGAGAGGAGAGCGCTGGACTTCCTGCGCGCTGCGGGAGGAACCCCTAATGTAGGCCACCAGGTGCCTCCGAGCCACCTCTCCAGGAGCAAGTATGTCCACTGGGACATGCCTGAGGACGGTCATCCACAACACAACGGACCACACGCGTAGGCTTAATGTCACGGTGTGAACATCTCCACGGGACGAAGGAGCACGGCTGCCTGCAGGGGGACAGACTGCAGACGGACACTGGCCCAAGGGTTAGCTGAGCGGTGTGGGTGGTGCCCCTGTGTGGTCGGCTTCAGTCACCTTCCTGTCCCGTGTCCTTACCCAAGCAGCCGACCCCACCCCACCTATGCGCAGCCTCTGGCCCCAGGAGGCCTTGCTCTCCTTGCTGAGCGTCCCTGTCTCCCTTCTGTTCCCTCTTGCCCCCGAATCCTGGCTGCTGAACCATCTGGGTAGTCTCCTGAGCCAAGGGTGCCAGCCCAAGGCCAGCGGGGCCTTGAGGCAAGATACACAGGACAAGTCAATAGATAGGTGACCCCCATCCTGTTCTTCACCTGCAAATGAGGTGACAATTCCTGTCTCAGGATAACAGAGGCCACTAAACTCTGGAGTGGGATCGACAGACAGATCAAGTCCAGGAGGGGGTACTGAGAGGGCTCTGGGACAAGACAGGGACAAGGTAAGGCAGAGACCTGAGGGCTGAGCAGGGAACAGCATGTGCCTAGAGGACAAGTGTGAGGCCCTGGCAGGGGGCCGAATCTCCGGCTTCCTCGGCCCAGCCTTGGCCGTCCTACAGGTGGCGCAGGGCGAGCACCTGACCAGACTGTCCCCTTAGGTTCCCTCTGAGGTCTGGGCACTCGCTCAGGCTGGGCATGAAGCGACTTCCTTCCTGGCTGGAGCAGAGTTTTCATCTTTCCTCACCCACCACCCGGGCCCCACTTACTCTTCTCACCATGGCGGCTCAAGTGCAGCTTGCTGAGGTCAGCTTGGAACTGGGGCCCAACCATGATCTCCTGCAAAGGCAGAGGCCAGGGAAGTCAGGGTAGGTGCAGTGTGGTTCTGAGCCCAGAGCCCAGGGCTGAGTCAATGTGCAATCTGCCCGCAGATGCCAAATCCTGTGGTCTGCGAGCAGAAGGCTGGGTCCCCTTCTATCTGTCCGTCTGTCCAGTGCGGCCAGTCATGTGGCGGGCTGGGGGTGGGGCCTGAGGACCCAGGTGTGCAGGAAGGACCTTGGGGCCACACTGCGGGGCCAACAGACGTCACAGAGCACGGGCTCAATCCCAGCCCAGCCCTCATAAGCCATGCGCCCACCCCTGCCCCAGAACAGGCAGAGGCCCACGACGAGGGCGCCACAGGGCGAGAGCCACGCACCTTTTTACATTTGTTGGCAGGTAGAGGGTCCTCCTCGGTGTCGGATGAGGTGGAAGAGCCCAGCTCTTTGTCTGTGCCAGTCAGGAAGTGGGCTTTGGGAAGAGGGGAGCAGGTGGGCCACACCGTGGCACTAGGTGGCCCCCCAGGCTAGTGGCCCCCCACGGTGGTCTCCACTGCTGTAGCCTCCACCCTCTCCATCCCCCTGACCCCCACGCCTGCTTCTCCAGGTAAGAGGCGCATCGCAGGCCTGGCCAAATGACAGAAGCACAGGGCATGTGCACAGGAGCGGGACTTGCTAAATCTCACACTGCCAGGCCTCCTGGGGAGGACGACCTTCTGAGGGCACTGCCCCTGAATCGGACATGCTTTTGGTTACAGGAACCAACACGGTCCCTCCTCCTGGAAACCAAAGCCACTCAGTCTCAGCTCACAAGCCCGGGAGGTGGGAACCCCAGAGGAGCTCAGGCCGAGAACAGGGCACCCCAGTGGCACCACCCATCGGTGCCTGAGCTCCCTGCCCCCAACAGCGCAGGGCCCCTCTGTGTGCACCACCAGAGCCTTGCTCAGCCCGGGGGGAACAGCAGGCAGACACCTACGTCCACTCTGCTTAGGGAAGAGGTCAGAGGCTTCATGCGAGGTCACGGATGGGGTGAGGTCATCGGCTGAGGACTGTGTCTCTTCCTCTTCTTCCCCTGAAAGCAAATCCTTCGCTATTTGTTCCTTTTAACAAGAAAGTAGAGAACATTTTGCAGTTTGTCTTCATAGTCTTAAGATAACACTAACAATAGCAGCCACGGCACTGATTTCTAGAGGAGTTTCCCTCTGGGAGCACTGCAGGCTCACATGGGTCTGTGCTCCCACTTTGCAGGCGGGACCAGGCACAAGGGCAGGGCGCCAGCTCCGAGTGTCGTTCCCAATCCCATAGCCCTACAGCCTGGAAAGGGACATAGCCGACGCATGGCCGGGGAGAGTCGGAGCCCCTCACTGCTTTCTCCACTCGCGCTTTTGGTTTCACTTCAGTACTAAGACCTGCCCTCCTGACACCGCCCCGACCTGGTCAGGACCAGAGGGTCGGGGCCTCACTGGGTTGCCTCCCTCCCAGCTGCGCTGCTCCAGGCCAGTCTCTATTCTGCTCCCCCTTAGCCTGTTGTCAGGGTCTATCCATCCCAGCCTGGGCAGGAGACTACAGCCGGCTGCACCAAGACTCAGGAACAGGAAGACAGGGCCCTCTAAGCCATCCAGGCCTCAGGTCCTGACAGCACATCTGCTCCTCCAGCCTTCGTCTGCCCTCCCGGAGCCCTCCCACCAGTTCCAGGGGGACCCTCACCTTGTCCAGAGTCATGTCCGGGAGGCGGGCCGTGGCATCACTGCCCTCGCTCTCACGCGCTGAGATGGGGGCTGCCGCCTCATAGCCGTAGAGGGCAAGCAGCTCATCAAGGGGCATGTCACTGCTCTGAGGGGGACAGCGCTTTGTCAGCAGGGGCTGCTCCGGGCGTCGCTTCCCCCTCCTCGTGTCCGAGTCCCATCAGCCACCAGAACCAGAACCAGTTTGTCACATTCACAGCCACTCACCCCAGCCAGACCCCAGGCCCAGACCATCACCCAAGGACTCCCTTGTGACACCCGGGAGAAGTGCAGATGAGACACCAGAACCCAGAGAGATCAGCTGTGTGCCCAAGGTCACCAGCCTTGGAGGGCCACACTGTGCTGCTCAGAAAAGCATCCCTGCTCGGGTTGGTGCAGGCCTGGCTCCAGGAAAGCAAGGACGGTGCACTGCCTGGAACCTACCACAACTCAGGACACCGATAAACCAGGGGTGAAGCCATGATCATCTGATTAAACACAGAAAAGGCGTCCGGTGACATCCAGTGTCCACCTCCAATTTTACAAAGCCCTCCCAGTACGAAGCACAGAGCTGGACGCCCCGTTAGTGTCACAGGACGCTGTCAGCCCTTCCTGGTCAGCAGTGCACGGCCAGAGCAAGCCTACCCCTCGGAACAGGAAGGCACGCTGAAGGGCGCCATAGCTACTTACACTATTTTGACACTTGGAGCCAACGCAATACAACAAGAAACCGAAATGAAACATTTCGTTACTGGAAAGAAGAGACTAGAACTATCATCACCTTCCTCCCAGTACTGTTTTCCCATCTGTTTCTCCCCACTCCTGACTGCCACCCAAAGACGCCAGCTTCACTGAACATCCTGTGTAAGAGTACTGATTTACCAAACCTCACCCTGAGCAGACGTCATTTTAATTTTCTGCGTGAGGAAATGGGAAGCACGTAGGAAGTGCCTGCCACACCCCAACGTGAGGCACTGGTGACAGAAGCGAGCTGCCCTCATCACTCAGCCCATCTTTACTTGAGAGAATGCCCCTCCACCCCACCCCAGCCCCAGCCTCCTTCCTCCAGTCAGGAGTTCGACAGGACCCCAGCAGGCTGCTACTTCAGAGGAAACAACTGCCTGGTTGCTATAAAAGGGAAACTTGAGCTTTTAAGCAAAAAATTGTAATTTTGGAAAACTTGGATCTGACCACATGAACTTGACAGATTGCCACAGCCTCTGGTAAAGTAATACGAAATGGCGAGTGTTCCTGCTTTTACCTTAGATAGTATATTCTTTCTTTTTCTTAATCAGCTTTTAATTATATCTGAAAAAAAATCTAGATCTAATTTAGTTAATAAATATCTGCTTTGGGCTTAGGGCAGCTTTGAAAAGTTTTAAATTTATGTTGAACTTTTTTAATTTTTTTTTTCTTTAAGAGGGCGCAGCTCACAGTACCCCGCGTGGGATCAAAGCGGCAACCGTGGTGTTACCAGCACCACACTCTAACCAACTGAGCCAACCGGTCACCCGTTTTTTGTGTTGTGTTTTTTTTTTTTAAGAGAAAACATCTGATTTGGTTACAAGACAAAATTGATACCAAGTGACACATGGCATCAAGCTAAATAAATGCCCTATGATTAGTCCTTAAAAAAAAATTCCCAATACTTACAAGGCACCTGATGAGATCAGTGTTGACACTATTATAGAGTAAATGTTTGTGTCCCCCCCAAAATTCATGTATTGAATCCCTTGTCCTCAACATGACTGTATTTGGAGATGGGCCTTTATAGAAAAACTTAAAGGTCATAAGGATGGGGTCCGGCTCCAATGGGGCTCTCTCTCCTCTATTTAATGACCCAGGGAGAAATGAGTGCCTGCACGCTGGGAAGAGGCCGCCCCTGCAGACCTTGGTCTGAGACTTCCAGCCCCAGAACTGTGAGAAAATACATGTCTGGAGTTTAAGCCCTGCAGTAGTGCACGGTTGAAACAAATGTGTGTGTTTAAATCTTAGATTGTGAACTCTGTTGACATGTGGAGCTACACATCAGGGAACCATGGTGTTGCAAACATGTCATCAATGCACAGGTGACAAGACCACACCCAGGTGAAGGTCCACGCCAAGTTCAAGACGAGTGGAGGGTGACTTAACCAAGTGCAGGAGGCTCGCTGGACATATGTGATCACCCTTTTCAAAACGACCAGTTGCTGAACTTTGGTCCCTCACCAAATAACCATCATTATGTCACAAGCCCATTGGGTACCCCGCGTTTCCCAGGAACAGAGCTGTATTAAGCCGCATGCAGTTCAATCAGAATTGCATGTCACAGGCCCATGGCTGCTCACCGCAGATGCCCTCTCCTAGCTGCTTCTGCATTCGGGGCTACATAAATGTAACACGATTCCATTCCTCCCTAATTGTTTTTGTGTTGGAAACGTTATTTTCTCATTTTCACAAAAATACATTATCTCTACTAACAATAGGGTTTACTCCATCAACAAAGCTGCTCAAGGGCCTCAGTAACTATCACGAGCATAGGGGGACCTGAAGCCAAAGTCTGAGAATGGCAGGCTCAGTGCCCAGCCACCCCACTGGTCCACGGCCCTAGAGCCTCTGGAAGGCAGGGCCAGTTGTGTCCTGTGCCTTGTGACCTCAGCTCCCAGCACACAGGTATGCAAGCAGGACTTATCACTGCAGACTCTGCAGCATGTGGACCAGTTTAGCCAAATGAAGAAACCATGACGCTCACCCAGCAGCACTCCAGGCACACGTACCTGGGAGACCACGTCCTTGTGCAGCTGCTCAGATGGCCTCAGAGCCTCCTCACACTCCCCCTGGATGCCGTAGTCCTGCGACAGGATGTCTGCGAGGCTGAACTGCTGCTCTGCGGAGCCCACGGACACCCCTGTGGAAGGACACCAGCTGCATGAGTGCCTCACCCTGCCCGTCCTCGTCACTGCACTGAGACTGCAGACAGCTGGGGCAGAGGAAGCGACAGTGGCCCAGCTGCCACCAGTGTGTGGCCATGTGTGTAGTGCACACGTGTGTGCACGCAGCTGTGTGGAAGGTTGTAACGTGCGTATGTCCATACACACGTGTGCATACACCTCTGTGCACGTGTGCGTGGACACGCGTGTGCACACGGGGCTATGTGTGTGCACTGGTGCTCAGCATTGTCAGTCTTCCAACAGAAGAATGCCTGGCAGGAGAGCTCCCCTGCTAACTGCACAGTATTCTGAGGCTTCAGGGACGTGCTTTCCTGGGTGACACGCACGAGATAAGCGCCGGCTGAGTCAGTGTGGGAAGCGCACAAAAGGACCACACCTGGTCCCACGGTCCCCACAAAACTCGAGCAAGGCCCTCAGCTCTGGAAATGTAGGGCTGATGCTGAACACCCAACTCCGTGAGTCACAGTGGGGCACAGTGCAGGGACAGCCAATGGGCGGCACACAGTAGGCCCAACAAATGCCCATCCCTTCGTCTCCCTCAGCAGGGCCATAGCAGCGTCATGGGCACGACCGAACGGGTGGTAGGTGTGACCAGATTTGGGTTTTTCCCCACAGAGCCACGCAGGATGTGTTGTCTCCACGAACGGGACAAATAGCCAGGTCTCAGCCCAAGCCAGGGCCACGAAGCCACGGCTGGCACTCCACATAGGTCCAAAGCACACGGCAGGGGCCGAGCGGGAAGGGCAAGTGGCCAGCTTGGGGCAGATGCTCACCCAGCACCCGCTTTCCTGTCAGCCGGGCAGGGCACCCAGGACCGAGGGGCTGTGACCTTTCCTGGTCTGCCCTGCATGGCTACAGAATGGGAAGTAGTCCTGGCGACGGTGGGACTGTGTCCACCCCGTCCCTGGACCCTAGGGCCAGCGCGTAGTCTGTCTCCCACAGCTGCAATGGCCCTGGCGACCTGGGCAGGACGAAGGTGGGGACAAAGGAGCACCTGCTGTCGTTGGCAAGCCGGGCTCCCCAGGGCACAGGCTTTGAGCGAGGCAGGCGGCCACGCGGGGGCTCTGCCTCTCCAGCGAGGAGGCCTGCAAAGGAAGAAGGCAGGGTCAGCTCAGCCAGCCACAGCCCTCCGACAGCTCCCGGGGGCCCAGGGCTCTGGCCTCCATGGGCTTGGGGGTGGGGGTAACGTGAACTGCCTCTGAGGGCTAAGAAGGGAGCACCACGAGCGGGCGCAGGCGCGCAGCTGCTAGAAGTTACTCCCCTGCCCCTGAGTCAAGCACAGGGAGGTGCAGACACACGGGGCTGACACAGCAGCTCGGGAACCTCAGTGTCCTCATCTCCAAGTGGGAACGGCACTCACCAGGACCGCAACGGGCCTGGCCCCACCTGTAGCAGAAACACGTATCACACACCCAGGCCACAGGGACCAGGTGAGCCACACACAGCCCTTCTGCACATACACAGCCAGCAGTCACTGGCCGCAGCCCATTTCACAAGGGTCCCAGCCTGCAGGGACTTAGTCTTCAAAAGGCAAATAGCCATTTGGGGGCAACCTGGCAATTCTGCCAAAGGTACAGAGTTACCAAATAACCCAGCACTTAATTCTACTCCTAGGTTCATATCCAGCAGAACTGAAAACACACAACCCACATCCATACCAAACACGCATGTTCATGGCATGATTCATAACGGCCCAAGGGTGGAAACAGCCCAAGTGTCCATCCACGGAGGAACGGAGACACACAGCGTGGCCCACCCACACACATGGGGAGTCACTTGGCCGTGAAAAGGAGGGAGGCGCTGACACTCGCCACAACTTGAACACACGGTGCTCATGAGAGAAGCCGGACACACAAGGCCACACAGTGTGTGATTCCACTTATGGGAAATGTGCAAACAGGCACATCCACAGACAGGACGTGGGTTAGTGGTTGTCAGGGGCTGGGGAGGGGGCTGAAAAGGAGGGGTAGGGGTGCCTGCTAATGAGGACAGCATTTCTTTTTAGGGTGATGTACAAGTTCTAGAGCTAAAAGGAGGTGACAATTTCAAAACTTTGTGAACATACTATAAAGTAAATTAAATACTTTAAATGGGTATACTTTGTGGTATATAAACAATACTTCAACAATAATTTTTTAAAAAGGCCAACAGACTAGGAATAGATTGGAACTTACTCATAAAGGCATCTACCAATAACACCCCTTAATGGTGACACGGCAGGATACCCACTCTCGCCACAGCTGTTCAATGGAGCACTGGAGGTTCTAGTCAGGGCAAGAAAATGGAATAAACGGATCCAAACTGGAAAGGAAGAAGTGAAGCTTTTTCTTTTTGCAGATGACTATAATTTGGACACAGAAAATCCTAAAGAATCCACTAAAAAAAAAATGGAACTAGTAAATGAACTCAGCAAAGTAGCACGTTACAAAAGCAACATACACAAATCACTTTTATTCCTACATACTAGCAATTAACAAGCCAAAAAGGAAATTAAGAAAACAACTCCATTTACAATAGCATCAAAAGAATAAAATACTTAGGAATAAATTTAGCAAAAGAAGTTCAAAACGTACACTCTACAAAGTGCAAAACACGTTGAAAGAAATTAAGACCTGAAGACAAAGAAAGACATCCTCTATCTGTGGCTCTGAAGCCGTGACTGCTAAGGCGTCAGTACTCCCAAGCTTGTCTACAGACAATGCAGTGCCCAGCAGAAAGTTCTGTGCAGACGCTGACTTTTCACAAGTCACAGGAAAACTCAAGGCACCCAGAATGGCCAAAGCAATCTTGAAAGAGAAGAACACGTCCTGATTTCAAAATTACTACAAAGATACAGTAAGCAAAACAGTGTGGTCTGGACACTTGAGTCTGGACATTTAAATTAAAGGAACGGAACTGAAAATCCAGAAACAAATCCACACACTTACAACCAACTGAATTTTGACAAAGGGTGACGAAACAACTCAGTGGGGAAAGAATAGTCTTTTCAGCAATGGTGCTGGGACAACTGGATCTCCACATGCAGAAGAATAAAGTTGAACACCTACCTCACACCCTATACAAAAATGAACTCAAAATGGATCAGAGACCTTAAATTTAAGAGCTAAAACTATAAAAATCTTAGGAGAAAACACTGGGATAAATCTCTGTAACCTTGGACTGGGCAATGGTCTCTGAGATAAGACACCAAAAGCACAAGCAACGAGAGAAAACAGATAAACTGGATCTCGCCAAAACAGAAAAACTTCTGTGCTTCAAAGGGCATTATCAAAAAAGTGAAAAGATAACTCCAAAAATGGGAAAACACATTTGCAAATCATCTAGCTGAAAAAGAACTTGCATCTAGAAAACACAAAGAATTCTTACAAAGCATTAGCAAGATAACCCAGTGGGAAAATGGCAAAGGGTCTGAGTAGACATTTCTCCAGAGGTGCACAAGTGGCCAATGAGCAGGTGAGAAAACACTCACCTTCAGGGGAAGGAAAATCAAAGCCACAGGAGCTCTCACTGCACAGTTCCAGCCAAAGACGGCAGTGTCGGGAAAACGGCAGTGGCTCCAGGCAGGAATGTCAAACCCAGCAGCAACTTGGAAAAGGTCAGCAGACCCTCCCAAAGTGAGCAGTGTAACCCAGCACAATCACTGCTAGGTATCTACCGCAGGGGGTCAGCGTGTACTGTCCCTTAATATGCTGCGCTGGCAGAAGGAGTATTTTGAGCTAAAGGCCACAGAGAAAAGCAGACACAGGATGAGCTCTCCGCTCCCCCATGTGCCTGAAAGCAAAGCAGACTCCCATTAGGTTGCCCCGAAACCAGGAAGGGAGCCCCCTTACGTATCACTGGTGACACACTGGCACTAGGAGTCTGCACACAGACCTCACTGACGCCTGGTCTCCCACCAGTTCCCCCACGTATTTACCTTCCAACCACTTGCAGCCCTTAGAACAGTCCTTTCCTCTGTTGTCACTCTCTAAGATTCACTGGCATCTCTTGTTCAGATGACCCCGGAGCCCACACCCTCATCCAAGTCTCACGTCACCAAGGCCTCCCGTAATGTACGCTGCACGTCGCACATGCTAACGGACTACCTTTCATCTAGATCACTGGGCCCCGCGCACGTGAGAACCTAGGAGGGCACAGGGCACAAGGCAAGCCTCTCCTCCTCGCAACACCCAGAGAAAACGAAGGTCTACACTGAAAACTCATGCACACACATGTTCACAGCACAATTATTCACAACAGCCAAAGGTGTAGAGAACCCTAATGTCCAGAACTGGTGAACAGACAAGCCACACAAAACACTGGAGTGTCCACTGTGAGAAGGACAGAGGCGCTGACGTTCGCCACAGCGTGGATGGACCCTGAACACACGGGGCTCATGAGAGAAGCCGGACACACAAGGCCACACAGGGTGTGATTCCACTTATGGGAAATGTCCAAACAGGCACGTCCACAGACAGGACATGGGTTAGTGATGGTCAGGTTCCGGGAATGGATGGGGGTGACAACCAAGAGGGCAGAGTTTCTTTTGTGATGATGAAAATATAAAATTGACTCGTGATGGCTGCACAACTCTGAATATGACGTCTGAAAATTACGTCCAAGAACTTGCCACCGTGCACTTACACTGGCAACACTGTACGAACAGCTCAGGAAGGTCTCATAACCTTGGTATATAAGTGTGTCAGAGCTGTGTTCGTGTCAATGTGTGGCGGTGTCTTGCTAAGTGGCATTCATTACTGTTGTTGCGTGTTTTTGTGTGCTGTCGCAAGTGTCTGAGCTTGAATTAGAACAACAAACAAACATTAAATTTCTTGTTAAGCTTGGCAAGAGTGGAAGTGAAATCAGGGACATGTCAGTCCAAGTTTATGGGGATAATGGCATGAAGAAAATGGCAGTGTACAAATGGATTAAATGTTCTTCTGAGGGGAGAGAACGCGTCACTGATGAAGAGAGGTCAGGGTGGCCAGTAACAAGCCGAACTGATGAAAACATTGCAAAAATTCGTTAAGTTGTGCATCAAAATCATTGGTTGACTGTGAGAAGCACAGCAGACCAAGCAAACCTCAATAGAGAAACAGGAAAATCTTCACTGAATATCTAGGCATGTGCAAAAATGGTCCCAAAGGAGTTCACCGATGAACAAAAGCAAAGGGAGTTTTTAGCCAGTAGACAAATAACTGTATTGGAACACCCTCCCTACTCACCTGATCTGGTTCCCAATGACTTCTTTCTTTACCCGGAGATAAAGGAAATATTGAAAGAAAGACATTTTGATGACGTTCAGGACATCAAGAGTAATATGACGACAGTTCTGATGGCCATTCCAGAAAAAGAGTTCCAAAATTGCTTTGAAGGGTGGACTAGGCGCTGGCGTCGGTGCAGAGCTTCCCAAGGGGAAGGTGACCATAGTGATATTCAGCAATGAGGTAGGTAGTACTTTTTCTAGGATGAATTAGCGAACCTAATTGTCAGACCTCGTATACTAAAACCACTGGACTGTGCACATTAAAACAAGTAAATCATAGGGTATGTGAATTATACATTAGTAAACATGTTTGCCAAAAAAAAGAGAGAGAGAGAGAGAAAGAGAGCAAGAAAGATTAGGGTATCTAGTAAAATAAAATTTAAAAATGTATAGAAAAAGTTTAGTAAGAATTTGCAAGCTGATTTCCTCACTGGGTCCTCAAGAAAACCAGGAGGTTGTATAATCAATCTCTTCGTAAGAGAACAGAATGGAAGCTCGGAGAGGTCAAGTCACTTACTTAAGCTCACACAGCGAGCGAGTCGTACCACTAGAAAAGCACACTCAGGCCATGACTCAGAAGCCCTTCACAGACCCGCACGTGTGGGGCGCCTCACCCAGTGCTCGGGTCGAGCCTGTGGCCTCACCTCCCAGGAAACAGCAGGTTGCCATCAGCCCACAGGCCACCCTGCAGGGCCACACACGGGACACAGCTGTGGTGTCAGCACATTAAAAATCCTCTAAAACCACCTTGACTCTCCTAACTGTTGGTACACCAGTCTCTCGGGACTCCCTTTGACCAGCTGGCCAGGGCCAGCTTCCTTTGTCCTGCCACCAAGAGCCCTCACTGAGGGGGAACCAGAAGAAACAGTGAGAACAAGGGAGGGTCACTCTGCCAGGGGAGAGGCTGAGCACTTGGCCCATCTGACACAGGAGCAGAGAAACACAGTGGGGAAGATCAGATCCCCAAGTCCATTTCCAGGGGACGCCAAGCCCCTTAGAATTTACTGAGGAACAGACTTTATAGACTTCCAGGTGTGGTCCACCCTCGACACTGGAACCCGGTGAGCTGCAGGTGCCCCAGTTCAGAACACTGGATGTTTCCAGCAGCCACAGCTCCATGTGCCAGCATGGAAGACCAAAAAAGGGGGGTAAAAACAGGGAGCAGGGGGAGGACGAGGGAGAGGAGGAGAGGGGCGGAGACAGCCAGCTTTCCAGGGACTGGGTCCCAAACAAGAGGAGCCACAGAGCCTAATGTCCCCAGATCCTGCTGGAGGAGGTATGAACATCAGCAGGAAGACTGCCTATCCTGTGTCAGGGCCTAGATGCCTCAGGCACAGAACCTCCTCCCAGGGCGGCGTCCGTCTGCTTCTCATCACTCACCAGGCTTCACCCCAAGGACACTGCTACAGACTCCATTTTCCAAGGCGGTGTGGCCATGTGTCCCACCCCACAGCTCTTCTCCATGTGATGCTGACATGTCTCCCTTCAAGGCTGGGGCTCTGCGCCCCCTCCCTGCATATCCGGCTGGCCTATGACGGTGGTGGGAGGGATTCTATGTGACTTCCCAGATCAGGTTCCATCTGGTGTCTTTTGGGACAGTCACTGCTGGAACCCGGCTACCATGCTATAAGGAAGCCCAAGCTACACAGAGGCCGTGGAGAGGTGTCCCAGCCAGCAGGCAGCACCAGCAGCCACACGTAAGCGAGGAAGCTTTCCTCCAGCCCCAGCCACCAACCAACTGCAACTGCATGACTGACCCAGGGACAAACGGCCTGGCCAAGCTCAATGCACCCTCAGAACCACGAAGATGACAATGAAAGGACTGTGGGTTTGAAACCCCCACCCACACTGGCAGAGGCGCTCAGGCCTTGGCTGCCCCAGCTTCCCAGTGCCACCTGACCAGCACCCACTGAGCTTCCCCTGGACCAGGCCAGACAGTCAATCCAGAAACCAGTCTCCACCCACAAGTTACCAGTGTAGTTGGGGACACAGAGAACAAACAAGCGGAGGCATACAGTAACTGGGGGAGAAAACGGGGCGGGGACCTGCACAACTGGGGTCACCAAGGCCTCAGGGCATCTCCAGATAGGGCCTGTGGGCACTGGGGCAGCATGGTGATAGCAGAGTCCCTCCAACGAAGGAGCCCGGAGGACTGGCGTGGGTGACATGGACCACACCACTGGGTGGGGTCGCAGTGAGGAGACGCACTGCATCCGAAGGGTAAGGAGCGCTTTGGGATTTTCAGCACAAACGACTGGGCACTTAGGCTTCTGTGAGGAAAACAACGCAAAATTCCAGTCTCCTCTCAAGCTGTTCTTGGCCATTTTGGCAACAATAACAGCAGGCAGCTGACCCTGATCAAAGGCTCACTGCTAGGTAACAAATCGCCACTTTCATCGGTCCAACAGCTGAGTATCTGACTTTATAAGGTTCAGCTTCTCTGTTCAGCAAGCCCCCCAATCCCAGATCCTGTGCAACCTCTTGGCTCGTCCCTGTTCAGAGATGAAACCGCAAGTATGAGAGGCTCAGCAACCTGCCCAAGGTCACACAGAATAAGAGGCACGATAACCGCGAGGGGTCTCCTGGGCAGAGGTCAGCCGTGGCTCAACACGTCTGACATTTGCACACTTGTTGGTCCTTTCCCCACCCGCCTTGAAGGCCCTTTAAGACAGGCACTGTTGGGTTTCTGCTCATGGCCAGATCCTCAAGACCTCCCACAGAGCCAGGCGCGTAGGGGACTTCACATCACACATAGGCTTTCTCCAAGGACACCACTCAAATTCACTCAAGAGGGCACCACCCTATATTGTCAACAGGTAACACAGCACCCTGGGAACCTGGCTGCGGGAAGGTTCCAGGGGCTCAGCCTTAGGCAAGGCAGAGTCAACAGCCAAACCCAACAGCTCACGGTGGAGGCTGGCTGGGGAGTCTGACCCTTCTATCCGTGACACACAGCTACTTGCCAGGCCAGGACACCTGGTGCCCAGAAAGAATGGCACCCATGCCCCTGAGCCAAGGGTGCACATACACACTCCACCACCATGCCCCTGCTGGGCCATCGGGAGACCTTGCTTTTGCCTCCCCCCTGCAAGGCCAGCCACTGCCCCCATGAGGCGTCAGTTTCCCTACATGCCCCTCAGAGAGGACCCTTTGGATTCAGGCACCCGGCACGAGACAGGAGCTGGCTGGTGAGGGCTGGCCTTGAACCCAGATGCCCACACCTCTGGCAGAAATGCAGGGCCTGCTGCCGCCCCTGAGAACATCACTAGTGGGAGAGAAAAACCACTCCTGCTTTCCACACCTACCCGTTCCGCTAAGAGATAAACACTCAACATCGCGCCATGACATGCACCATGTCCTGAAAACTGGCTGTGCCTGACTGGGTGGCCGTGGTGGCCCCACCCACGCGATGAGGGTCACCGGCCGAGTCTGGGGACCTGACTGGCAGCGGCCTTCACTTGTGCGTCCCCAGACTAAACGGTCACGCGGTAAGAGTCACAATGACTGGGCCCCCAGGTGGCGCATCAGTGCCCCCCCTCCGCACGGAAGCCCTAGAAGGTGGGAGCAGGTCGGCACGGCTCTACCCAACGTTCCCAAGTCGAGGAAACTCCCAAACTTCAAGTTTTCATGCCGGGTTTGTCCCGACCAGAAATCCTGAGGTGTCGTGCTTTATCCCAGAAGATCCCAGGTGAGTCTGATCAAGCATCACAGATCCAGACCCCGCAGAGCCTCAACTCGGAAAAATTCTGAATCCGCCCCAAGGATTTCGGGAGCGGGGCCCGGTGGTGCTTCGGGACAGAGCGGCAGCTCCGGGAAGTGACTTGGAGCCGCCGGGACCGGAGGGCCTGACTGCGCGTCCCGGAGGAAGACGCCGCCCGCGATCTGGAGCGCCGGCGAGTCCGCGGGGCCCGGCACCGTGGGGGCTGGAGGGCGGGCTGCGGCGCCGGCTCCCACGCGGGGTCCCGGTGGGGCGAGCGCGGCGCTGTGACCGCGCGACCAGACGCGCCTTCCGCAAAACGGGCCGGCGGGGGGCCGGCGGGGGGCGGGCGGGGGGCCGGCGGGGCCCGGCGGGGACTGCCGGGAACTGCAGGCCTGCCCCCATCCCGGAGCGGCCCTCCCGTGAGCACTCCGCGCCCCCCGCCCGCGCCGCCGCGCCCGCACATGCGCACTGCAGCCCGCGATGTGGCAGCCGGGGGGTGGGGGGGCCGGGGGCGGCTGCCGACGGAGCCCCGCGCTCCTCGGACCCCGACGGGCGAAGCGTTCCGGGCCCGGCCTCGGAGCCCCGGAGCGGGAGGTCTCCGCGCCCAGGGCCACGACGCAGCCGAGTCGCCGCGGCGTGGGCGCGGGCGCGCGGGGGCGGGGGTCCGGCTCCCCCGGCCCGCTCACTCACCTCCGCCATGGCCGTGTGCGCGCGGGAGGCGGTGGCCGCGCCGGGATCCCCGGATGCGGGGTCGTGCGCTCATTGGCTACGGCCCCCCGGGAAGGCGGAGCGCCGGAGCGGGCCTGGGGCGGGCGGGGCCTGGAGCGGGCGGGGCGCGCGCGGCGCACAGTAGGTGCGCGGACGGGGCTGCGCCGAGCGAGTGTGCAGGAGGGCGGGAGCGGGGTTCGCCGGGTCCCGGGTCTTCGCCGGACCTTGGCCTTGGCCGTGTCCTGGGAGGTGGGGGATGCCGTGAACAAACACACTGATTGCTGATAACCGCACCTGCGCAGGGAGCTCAGGTCCCGTTTCATCGCTCCAGTCCTGCGGCTAAACCCCGCGTTACAGGTGAGGAAACTGAGGCCCGGAGTGACGGCCCACCCAGTGCAGTAAGTGATAAACACGGGATTGCGACTGCAGTGTGAGCAGCGTGGTTCTGGAACTTGCAGCACCTGTGCAGCAGTAACGAGCCGTCTAGTGAGCCGGAGAGCCGAGGGGGGGGCGCGCGGAACGCGCCTTCGGGAGAGCTTTGAGCATCAGGGCGCCGAAGTGCTGACCGGGCGGGCGGGGGCGACACACTCGAACCGAGGACCGCTTGGCCCTGCAGTCTTTCGTCGTCGTTGTTGATTAACTGATTAAATACTTGGGGACCGTTTGCACGTTCTGAACCTGTGCTAGGCTCTGGGGGAGAGTTTGAACGGGACACTCCTAACGGGTTCGCTACATTTTAAATTTCAGACTGACCTGTGCTGTGAGCATCAGGAAAGAAGATGTGTGGACAGCAAGAGAGGAAGCAGGGAGGCCAGGGAGGAAGCGCTGGCCCGGCAGAGACCTCATGCGGGACTGCAGTGGGCGGGGAGGGGACAGATGAGGGGACTACCCCCACAGGATACTCGGAAAGCCTGCAGGTGTACAGAAGGTCTTCTCCCAGATTCCTGACTTGCACAAATGAGTGCATGGCGGTTCCCAATGGAAGAATGGAATGGGCAGGGGGACCCAGAAACCCCACCCCTTCCCAGCTACCCACCAGCAGAACGCTGAGTCAGGTGCTTGGGTCTGATGGGGGCATGAGAACAAGGCACTTTTCTTAGGCCAGCGGTGAGAGAGCAGAGCAATAGTGGGGGTAGGGGGTCGGTTGTATTGTGGGGGTCACACCAAGCCTGAAGTGCTTGTGGACACCCGTGATCCAGTTGGAGAAGCTAGTCAGGACATAAGAGATTCAGAGGGAAGATGTTGGTGTTAAGACAGAGGCTGACGCCTGACATCGCAGAAGCCTGAGATAGCGCATGAAAGTGACTTCGACAAATGGCAGGGTGGCTGCAAACATAAGTATTATTATTTCCCTCCACCTATCCATTAGGCCTTCCAGCCCGCCCTCCCTCCTCCAGGCGAAACCGCTCAGAGCCAGCCACACATGCAAGGTGAGGGTGCATTTGGGTGTTTACTGGGATGGGACCTCAGGGGCCAAGCCTGGGTCACTCATACTTTTTTGGTGATGCTCTTAGGGGTGGCAAGCTCATACAGGCGAGGGGACACCTGAGCCACCAAGGCGGCCCGGGAGATGTAATAGGGGTCGTAGCCTTCGTTGAGATCCTTGCGAAATCTGGGCTTGGCCAGGGAGATGACCCGGGGACTGGCCACCGCCTTCTTGGTGACGTCCAGCACCCTCCAGTGTGGATCTCGGTCAGGAACACACTTCTCTGACTGGGCCTTCGGCACTGAGGGGACAGGAGAGACGGGCAGCGTTCAGCACCGGAGCCTGGATGTGCAGCCGCTCACATCCCTAAGCTCAACGGGCCCAGCAATGTTTTCAAGTTCAATGGCCTATCCAGCGATGGAGGAATGGGCAAACTCAAGTGGCCCATCTATAGAGGAATGGATAAATAAAGTGGTCTGTCCACAGACTGAAGTGTCACTCAGCCATGTGAAGGAGGGAGGCACTGACACTCGCCACAACGTGGATGGACCCTGAACACTCGGTGCTCATGAGAAAAGCCAGGTACACAGGCCACACAGTGTGTGATTCCACTTATGGGAAATGTCCAGAACAGGTGCGTTCACAGACGTGAAGTGGGTTAGTGGTTGTCAGGAGCTAGGGAGTGACCACTAATTGGGGATTTCTCTTTGGAGTGATGGAACGTTCTAAAATTTATTGTAGTCATGGGCACACAACTCTGAATGTACTAAAAACGATTGAGTTGTACATTTTAATTTTTATGGAAGTATAATGAATTGTACACTTTAAAAAGGGTGACTTGTAAAGAAAAAAATATTTCAAATGGCCATAGGTCCCAGTCAGGGGGACTCAGAGGGACTGGCCAAAAATGCTTTGAAGGCCAACGTGAGGAGAGGGCTCCGTGTGCCCTTTCACACCCTCTCCTCCCTCAGATGTCATGATGGGAGGGGCAGCGAGCAATGGCTGCAGGAGGCATTGCCCCCTGGCTGATCCTACAGGCACCTTGGGTGGAGCAAGGGGGCAGCTCCCTGGACATGCAGGCCTTTCAGGACTCAGCCTCCCACCGCGATCCCCTGGGCTCCTGCCATCACTGCCCAGCTGCCTGCAGCCTCAGCCAGGCCCTCGGGAGTACCGGTGACATGGCCCCCACCAGCCACCTATGACTAGGGAGTGCCTAATATAGGCTTGAGTTTTATTCTAGTTAATTTGAATGAAATCAATTAACTTATTTAGACCAACCAATTGATTGATTTGTACATCACTGAGAGCCACACGTGGCCAGTGGCTGTTGTCATGCATGGAGCTCAGAGGTGGACCCCTGAGGCTCAGCCAGGCCCCCTTCTCACCACTTCTCTGTTCCCCCCCCCCTCCTTACGGGCCTGCTTGGGGGACTAGAAGGGTGGTGGTCACCGGTGCCACTGCCTTAGCCTCGTGTCGGGGGCCTCCGGGACCCTTGACTTGGAGGGGTGCTACAGCCTCTGTTCCAAACCCCTCTTTGCTCAGAGCCTTTGTGCAAATGGCAAGACAGGTGCCATCTCGCTGGAGGGGCCCTTGCTGTAAAGAAAGTGGGGTTCCTTCCAGCAAGCACAAGCCCACACAGGGCCGACTACTGGGCAAGGCCATCGAAGCTGGACCACAACTTTGCCAGGCAGATGACCGTCCCTTCCAAAGGGAAGGGGGCCAAACATTCGGGCCTCGGTAGCCCCTTGGGGTGCTGAGAAGGCCATGCCCAGAATCTAACCTTCTTTGAACTCCTCTGCGAGAATTCTGGAGCACTTCCACCATTGTGAGATCTGGGCTTCTAAGCTCTGTTGACCACAACAGTGGTGACTGACCACTGCTACACCGCACACGTGTAAAACACACAGAGAAACAAAACAGCCGCAGACTTGCTCCCACCCACACAGTCCATGCAATTCGTTTGTCATTTCACTTTTTAAAATGCTGGTCACACCCATTAATGCGTGCAAGTTTCTTGTTTGAAACGCACAACCTACACTGTTCTTACACACTCGCGCATGGATGTATAATTACAGGTCCATCTGAAACATGCCAATACTAAGGGAATGGGTAAATGAGTGAATAAAACAGACAGAAGACCCTCTGAGCAAAGTTAAAAGAACAGACTGACCAGGGAGAAGTTATTGTACAACATGCTCAGCAAAGGATTTGTGACCATCTGATATAAAGAGCTGCCCTCAATCAATAACCAGAGACACAGGAAACAGGAACCTGGAGAAATGAGAGCAGAGTGAACCCAAAGAGCCAACCACACACTCTGGCAATTCTGTGCCGGAAGGAGGGGACACACAGTCTCTCTAAAGCTTCTGACGTTGTGGGCCTGGCACTTAACAGACCACAAAGGATAAACAGATGCATAAATGTGAAGTATGTCAGAACATGACAGGGGACCACAGAAAACGCAAGGAGAGCAGTGCAGAGGGCACACAGATGCCCAGTGGTGGGCCCAGGCTGGGGTTACACAGAGTGCTCGGAGAGGCCTCACCCAGACAGCAGATGGGAGCCCCGCCCCACAGAAGGCACAGGGGTGAGCCATGCTGGTCCGGGGACAGTGTTTCAGGCAGCAGGAGTGGAGCGCAGGGGGGTGCCAGGGGACAGGTCACAAAGGCCGGTTGGCCTGCTGAGTGAGCCCTGGGAGGGTTGTAAGCAGGAAAGGGCAGCATCCAACTTAAATTCAGCAAGATCCCTGTGGCTGCACATGGCAAATAGGTGAAGGTGGCCCCGGGGACTGGGCCAGAGGTGACACAAAGGGGTTGTGGGGTGGGGGACAGTGGGTAGGTTCTCATGCACAGAAGGCAGAGCCCGCAGGAGTATTGGCCATGGGGTGTGAAGGGAGGGGTCGGGCAGGGAGAGCGCCTGGGAGAAGTATGCTCACAGGCACACGTGTGGCTGTGTATGCTTGTGGGTCTGTGTGTACCTCCGCGTTACACCCAGAAGGCAACAAACTACATTATTGTTGGGTGATGGGATTCTTTTCTTCTTTAAGCTCTTCTACATTTTCCAAATTCTCTATAACTAGCACACGTTACTGTTGTCATGGGAGGACAGCGTATTTCGTTTGTTTTAAAGGACGGAACAGAATCAGGCCACTATTTCAAAGTTGCCCTTGCACCTCCGCTTGGCTCCCTCATCCCTAACCCTGTAGCCCTCGACTTCCTTATCTGCACCCACTTGTTCTGCTAGGAGACCCATTCACACAGCTCTTAGCCTCAGGACCATGACCCTGGGGACCTGTGAGGTCCAGCTCGTCCGTAGGGGTTTAACAGCTGGTCTACAGTCCGAGAGAGACACGGAGAGGCAGACACAAATCTGGCAGAAGCAGGCCTAACGTCCAGGTCTTCTGACCATTCCCCACCCCATCCAGTGGGGAAGGACACGAGGATCTACTTACTGGCCAAGTGAAGAAGCCGGTTGTAGTCTGACACATGTGGCTTGGGTTTCGGCACAGGGTCCCACTTTTCCAACAGGGTGGCTGGCGTCCTGGGCTTTGCCAGCTGGAGAGTCCTTGCACTGGGGATGGCCATCTGGGCTGCCCTGGACACCTGGGACACCTGGAAACAGAATGAGAGGGGAAGGACTCTGGACTGAAACAAGCCCAGAAGCAACACCAAAAGGCGGAAGACTGGGAGGAAGTAGGTCTGCACTGTGTTCAGCAAAGGCTCAGTGGTTATCGTAGGTAAAGAGCTCTAAATCCAGAAGCCCAAGAATCCGCAGGGGACTGGGCCACCCTTCTAGAAGAGAAGCCTAAATCATCCATCATCCTCTCTGTCGGCCAGGGAAATGTAAATTAGAACAACAAAATATCAGTCCAAACCAACAAGTGTGGCAAAAACAGAAAAGTCTGACACTGGTGGGACCCTGTCAAAAATGTGGGAGGCGACGTGCCCTCATGCATGGCTGGCGGGGCAGGACCGTAGCACAAGTACTTCAGAGCGCGCTTCACCCGTCTCAGGAGAAGCTGAGCACATGCTCACGCGAGCATTGCCACGTAGCTGCCTCAGCGGGGCACAGGGCTTGAGTGCAATGCTGCTCCCTGCTGCTGCAAACACCCTCATCACCCATCAACAGGGGCCAAGTAAACTAACTGGCATGTTCGAAGGACAGAGAGTGAGCTGGCAGTTACGTAAGATGTTGTTTCATATGAGCATGTAGTGCTGTAAAAATAGTGAGGGGACAAGCAAGAAATAAGATGCTGCATATGTATATTAAAAACATGATGATTGTGGTTTATGGGTCTCTGTGTGCACTAAGTATAAACGGAAATAAGGCAGAGCTGGCCAGAGTCACACGTCTTTTGCTCTGGAGTCTGTTCCCATTTGTCCATCTAGACCCCTGATCCCAGCCCACTGAGAGTGGGCAGAGCCCCAACGGCTGAGGGGAACCCCAGGGAGAGGGAGGCACCTACCTGAGACATGTTTATGCTCCAAATGTTATTCCGGACTTTTGGTGTGGCCAGTTCCCTCAGGCGACTAGACGCTTGATGTTCCAAGGTGGACCGAGGGATGGGCCAGATGGGCATAGTCCTAAGGGACAGCCACATTTGAGACACTAGCTTAGCCGTGGGGGAGACATGTCTGTGCTTGTGTGTGCATGTGTGTGTGCATGTGTGTGGGTATGTGTGTGTGTGGTGTGATCTCTTTCTCAGTTCCTCTGATGCTGGGTATACAGGAGAACCTAGGGGAGTGGAGGGTTTGGAAAACACCTCCAAGACGAGACTCATAAAAGAAACCCTAATGGGAGCCCCTAAGTGTTCTCAAGGCTGGAGCTACCCTGTCCTGAAGCCGTCCTCATATCCGGTCACTGGGACTGCGGTCAATGACAAGAATGCAAGGGACAATAGTGTGTGTCTGCAGAAAACTGGGAAAGTGAACTTCTGCTGAGTCTCCTGAGGTCGGGCCTTAGCTGTGCCTCTGCTCCAGAAATTAAGCTATGTTTCATTGATCTAAGGCAGACTTTTCTTCTTTTCACATCAGCTTATATGATAAATGCCACCAGCCAAGACGTCACGGACTCCCCAGTTGTCTCTGCCTGTGTGCAGACATAGCTGTTCCCACTGAAATAACCTCAGTCAAGTTATGTGCATTCTTGGTTTACAGATGTTAAGTTTAACTGCAGTGTAAATTATCTTCAGATTACACTGTGATTCGGCATTCAAGTGAAAAGTTGTTTTCACAAAAACAGCCTTAAAAACAGTGTGTGGAACATGTCAACATCTCTGAGTCAAAAAAATGACTTGAAACCTTCAGACACACTCCAACTAACTTAGTTCAGTTACACTTTCCTTTTTATATATGCATTAGAAGGAGTAATCAAAATGAACTCTAAAGATCACTTTCAACAAGCATGAAAGTTTAGGTGATAAGAAGGAATTGTGTCATAAATTGTGCATGATGGCAGTAAGTAACATGCCGAAGCACTCATTCTGGCAGGCGCCATGCTAAGTGCCTTTTGTGTAGGGTCCCCACTACTACCTGTTGTGCAGGTGGACAGCTGAGGTCTCTAGGGTCTTGGACTATTGCGTCCTGGCACCTGAGCGCTCCCCATCTGCACTCTATCAAGGGAGGGGGAAGGTTTTCTGCCCAGCTGCCAAGAGCCCACCGGGCCCCCTCCCTCACCTGCTGCTGTTGTAAAACTCTGAGTAGAACCTTTTAGGCCGGGCCAGTTCCTCCACTCGGCGGGACACCGCTGCACAAATGGGAAACAGCCCCAACTTTAAACTTGCCTGCCCCCAGGGCTTTCCTTCCCACGGAGCAACTTCCCATGTGCTAAAGCAAGACCGCATCCAGACAGCTCAGTGCCAGACATCTTGTGCAGAGATAACTTTTGCTGTCAGCATTCTGGGGACAGCAGGGTCAGAGGCCTGAAGTCCCTTACTCACAGCGCCCAGGATGGAGCTGGCAGGGCTGGAATGGGAGCTCAGGCCCTGAGTCCCTCCATGGGGCTCCTGCGGCACCAACAACCCACTGGTGGGGAAAGTGGATCTGGCCCTGAAGTTTGTACAAGCCTAGGGTTGCCAGGTTAGTGTCCACTGTGGGGAGATGTTAAACCCAACTGAGAACCTGCTCTGTTCCTTCTCCCCTTAATTAGTTTTATTTGAAGGGATCCATTGCTCTCAAGGAGGTGGAAGCCCTTGCGGGAGGGAAGCAAAGGGTCCTTTTGTACAGTGAATAATAACCCCATCTTGGCTGTGATGCAAACCGGGGTTTCCCCTGGAGGGTTTGCCCCATACCCTTCACCCCCAGGACCAGCCTCCAGCTGGCTCTGGCTCCCCAGGGGACAGAGTCAAGAGATGAGCTCCCTGGATGGGGGGGCAGGGACAGATACACTGAGAGATGGAGGATGGGGGAGAAATGGCAGGGACCCCAGAAGATTAGGGCTCGGGGAGGCCCTGACGCAGCCCCCACTGGAGCCAGGCAAAGGTCTGGGTGACATGGAGGTGGCCCAGCCCCAGAAGAGCAGGAGCAGCCTGTCAGAAAGGGTGGCCAGGTGCCAGCGCTGGGACAAGGGCCACCTCTGACCAACGCCTGACCCAGGAGGCCTCTAACGGAGAAGTGGAGGTGCTGGGCGCCCCAACCTACCGGGCATCGTGACAGTGAGGGTGGTATCTTCAAGAAACCTCTCCGTCCAGTACACAGATGGCCTGGAATACACCCGGGCATGGCTCAGGGCAAGGGGAGCAGGATACAGCCTTCCTGCGCCCTGCTCTGAAACAGAACTCAGGGCACCCCATAAACAGGTGCACAGACAGGGTAGCTGGGGCATAATGGGGTGGCGAGACCAGTGGGAAGGGAGGGGACAATGGAGACGCAGGAGAAGGGCAGACTCGGAAAAGTCTTACAGTCACCGGGAAATGTAGATTATTTTGAGCAAGGCTGGTGTTCAGAGAAGGGGGGAGCCAGAAAAAGAAGGCAAAAGTAAGAAAAGGGCCCCAGGGCCTGGCTGTTTCCCCCCAACTTGGGCAGAACACAGAGAAAGGAGACGCCCCTGGGACTCACCAGTAGACACAGAACTGCAAGGTCCTCATGCATGGGGCGATCCAGGCATAGCCCTTACAGCAGCACCCCATCCTGCGAGGACACAGGCCCAGCCCCCACCTTGCTCTGTGGCTCCCACTTGCTCAACACCTTGCTGTCCGTGGCCGGCATCTAGAGGCCACCATGGACCATTGTGCCCCCCAACTTCTCTCCGTTTGCACCCTGACTTCTCACCCCAAGTTTATTGTATGGGTGACCAACGGGACTCCCTGGGGCTGCTCTCCACCTCATGGACCCCCCACCCCTGCCTCCAGTGAGGCCACCAGCCTGCCACCGCACCTGTCTTTCAAGACGTGCCAGTTGGTCTTGGGTTTTGCCAGTTCGAAGAGCCGCCTGTCCTTCTTCCTCCTTCTGGCCATGGAGGTGCTGGGGAACCTCTGGGTGATGGACAGCCGGCTGTGGGGAGTTGGGTGGTGAGGCTGCAGCTGCTGGCTTTCCAGCCCCGGAATCTCCTCGCCCTCCGAAGGGGCCTCTGGGGGGAGGGGGCGCGAATTCTGGTGGCAGAAGCCGTGGACTGCAGTCCTAGCTCCAGTGGCACCAGACTTGTGACCCTGGCCAGGTGGCCCACTCCCTCCACTGTGCAATGGAAGAGAAATTTGCCCACCCCTCCCAGGATGGCCGATTTCTCAGCTCGTGCATGTCTCGGCCCTGAGGAGGAGTGGGCCACAGAGAGGCCTCAGGGAGCCCTCAGACAATGGGCTCAAAGGTCCTCCCCAGCCCCTGTTACTGCACCCATGATATCAGAGGTCACTTTGGCAGACATCTGTCTGCGGTATGGGAGGTGACACCAAAGAGGGCACCGGCTGACCCACGGGGCTGCTTCTTGCCTGGCTGGCCATAGTCGAGAAGAGCCCAGAACATGGCCCGGCTGAAGGACAAGGCCCCGCACAGACTAAGTCACAGCGGAGACAGCACTTGGCTCTTTCCAGGACGGCACCCCTGGCCAAAAATCACTCCCCACAAATGCTTAATTCACCAGTTCCCAGTTTGCCCAGGATATGTCCCCCAGACGTCCTAACCATCCTAACCGGCTGTGGCAATGTGTGGGCTTGGACTGGTTGCGGCTTCCGAGCTGGGGGATGTCCCCTTTTCTTTTTCTCTCTGTCAGACTGGGGGCCACCTCTCCTGACCTCTCAGCTCTGCCATCTGAATGCTGTCTGACTCCAAAACGGGAACTGTTGTAGGGTTTTCCACCGTTACCCACTTGCTGCCTGGACGGGTTGTGTTTGCCGACTTTGCCTCAGAGACCAGTGAGGGTGCTGCCCGCATGGCCCCGGGAGGACCCAGCCTGCGGCACTGCCCCAGGGCCATGGGCTGGGTGCGGGCACACTGCTCCCTCCCCTCCACCCGAGTCCACCCCCTGCCACCTCATCTCGGGCACGGCATCCTCCTCATCTTTGTCCAGAACACTCGCCAGCTGCAGGATGGCCTCTCCTGGGTCCCTGTCATCCAGGAATTCTTCCCCGGCCAACTCCTCGGGGGGAATTTCCTCTTCTTGGTCTTTGAAGCCCAGCACCCCACCATCCAAGTCCTGGTATTCGGGGTCCTTGGACCCTGGACTCTCAGGCTCAGCACTCTGGAGGGCCGGGCCATCATCATCCGGCCCCCTTTCTGACCTGCCCTTAGCCTCCGAGTGGTGGTTGTGAGTCAAACTTTGCCGGTGGTCCCCCATGGACAGGGCCCTCCCCAGTCCAGCACTCTTGCTCCCAAATCACCCAGGTGTCACCGGGCAACAGGACAATGGCCTGGCCACATTCTCGGTGTCCGCATTCCACTCTGCAGGTGCCCATTGCCAGGTACTGCTCACGCTCTGCCAGTCTGGACCCCTCACTCACCCTCCCCTGTCACTGCCTTCCTGTTCCAGAAGCAAGCCAGGCATGTCCCCTGCTCAGTGCTTTTGCACTTGCTGGTCCCTCTGCCCACACACGTCCCAGGCAGGCTCCTCCTCAGAAAGGCAGCCCTATTTCCGAGTCTCTCTGCGTGCCAGCATCTAGTTTGATTTCTCCACGGCGTTTGGCCTCATCTACAACAATATTGACTTGTTTTCTTCTCGACCTTGTAGAAAGTCACCTCCCAGACCAGGGGCTGATGTCCCATTCTGCATGTCCTAGTGCCTAGAAGGTGCCCGGCCCACAGAAGGCTCTGGGGAAGAGCAGCTGAGTGAGTGGTTAGATTGGGGGCAAGCTCCGCGCTGGAGCAGACATGACTGCATCCCACGTGGCTTCCTGGTAAGAGACGCTTTGGCTCAGACCAGAGGAAGTGTTGGCAGTTACAGTCACCAGTGGTCCTGCCCCTCCCAGGACTGCTCTGGGAATGAGACCTGAGGAGCGTCTGCAGGGCTCTCCTAGGAATGGCTGCTCTCACTTGACAGGAGACATGAGGAAAAGACCCGGCTCCACTTCTTGGTTATTTACGGGGCCGCCTGTGATGTCTGAAGCTAAGGCGGCCATTCTGTGACCATGAGACCTGCTTGTCCAAGGACAGTGAGCTGAAGGGCAGGTCTTTGGTGGCATCACTGAGCCTATAAACTTGACAGCCCTGGAGACTTCTCTGTGTGTGAGCTTCCTAGACAGGAGGGAAGAGGACACCCTCCAAGTTCCAGCCTCAACAGACTACGTGCAGTGAGAGCTGACACACTGAGCCTACCCCAGCGTGCAGTCACTCCTTCATGATGTTAAGCCACCAATTTGGGGCTGTCTGCTCTGCAGCAATCCTGCCCTACACAAGTTTCTCAAAGCAGCCAGTAGCCCTGCGGTGTCCCTGACAAGTGTCTGCCTCAGGAGGGAGACCCCCTGCCATCTGCTGCTGGCCTACTGAAGCCCACGCCCCCATCAACCTTGTGTCCCCCCCATCACCCTGCAGCGAGTATGCCCCTCAATTTTCAAGTGGCTGAGTCTTGCCAGTTTGACTTTGAATATCACCTCCTTCTAACACTCTTCCCTACCTAAAGCAGGGCTTTCCTCGCTGAGTCGATGAGACTTTAAGGTGGTTGTTCCACAGCATTTACCATGATCTTATTCCACATTGCGTTTTTAACTGACTTTTTGCCCCATTGGAATACGGGGCTTCCGTGGCGCGGGGACCGTCCTAGTCTTGCTCCTGCCAGGATTCCCAGCACCCAGAGCAGGCCCCGCCGACTGCGGGTTTTCAGTGACCACAGCGCCGGAGATGAGCAGCAGTACCGCAGCGCGGCCGCAAGAGGGCGCCCCTCTCAAGGGCATGTGAGTCGCTCCGCTGGGCTTCGCGACACCGCCTCCTGGAAGCCTCCCCACAGTCCGTCCTGCGAGATAGGCTTCAGTATTGTCACCACCATTTCGAACAGAGAGGCCAAGTCATTGCCCAAGATTGCATTCAGCGCTAGGCTGCCTCCGGGAGGGCTCAGCATTTGCGACTCTTAAGTATTTGTAAAATTCAGCAATGATGGAAAAGGCCCTTGACTGAAGGGCATTTTCTGTGGCAAAAGCTGAGGGATCCGGTGCCTTCCTGCCTCTGGGAAGGGGTGCCCCAGCGGAGGCAGGAGCAAGGACTCAGAACCAACACCCCCTCCATGGCTGCCTTTCCAGCACAATCTGGTTCCCATGGAGACTCAAGGAGTGACAGAGACAGTGATGCGCAAAGCTCCTCCGCCCCGCGCTCGGCCTAACACTAACTAGTTTTCCCAAAACGCAGGGGATACGTGAGCCGGGCGGGAGTCAGCATGGCTGTCCTGGGAAAGGCAGCCGTGGGCGCCGTCACTTCCCCTACTCCGGTGGTGAAGACGCCAAGAGCCCAGTGAGGCCCGTGGATGATGCCTTGCTCTCAGAAGAGCCCTGGAGGCGGCGCGGGGCCTCCATCTGCTGCATGTCCCTTAATGTACAGCGGGTGTCTCTGGCTCAGTGCTGTGGATGCTTGGGTCATCTCTGTGGGCCGTCCTGGGCTGTCCGGCGGGGTCCAGCAGCATCCCTTGCCCCACCCACTCGATGCCAGGAGCACCCCAGTCGTGACAACCACAGGTGTCCCCATCGCTGAGTGGCCCCGAGTGAGGCCTGGTGTGGTATGTCCCATCACTAACAGTAGGATGAAACATACACCATCTGCTCTTGCTAAAGCAGCAAAGCATTGCTCAGTCGTGTTTAAGAAACTTCCACCCTGCAAGAGCACTGCCTGGGCTTGATTTCTCGGACGCAACGAGGACAGTTCATCTTTCTCCAGAGGCAAGTGGTTTCACAGTGGCAGCAAAGACCCAGGGGGTCGTGGCTTCTTAAAACAGAAGCTCCTTTCTTCCTTGCAGAAGTCTGGGTACCTGCAGCCCATGCCCAGTGCCACACAGAAGGGGGAGGACAACTAGGCCCGTCCTCTTGGCATTTTCTTTTTCCTTTTCAGTGTCAGATACCATGTACCCTAAGTGCAGGGCTTTCCACAACAGACCAGCGCCATGCAACAGCCCCAAAGCCCCCAGACCCCTCCTTCTCCCCTCTCCCAGGACAATCACCGTCCTGACTTCTAACAACACTGATAGGTTTTGGCTGGTTTTCACTTTATAAAATATAATTTTTTTTTTTTGGTGTTTATGTTATTTTCTGTCTGGCTTCTTAAGCTCAAAAGTGTGTCTGTGTAGTTTGTCCATGTTCCTTCTCATGGCTGGGAAGCCAGCCACTGAGTGGACGCACCACGATTTTTCTGTCCATTACACTGCTGACAGGAACTTGGATAGTTTCTAGGTTTAGTACTCCTTACCATTTTTTTAGGGGAACAGGACTTTATTGGGGAACAGTGTGTACTTCCAGGACTTTTTTCCAAGTCAAGTTGTTGTCCTTTCAGTCTTAGTTGTGGAGGGCGCAGCTCAGCTCCAGGTCCAGTTGCCGTTGTTAGTTGCAGGGGGTGGAGCCCACCATCCCTTGCGATAGATAGTCGGAGTCCAAAAGTTGAGGAGTTGAACTGGCAACCTTGTTGTTGAGAGCACGCACTCCAACCAACTGAGCCATCTGGGAGCTCAGTGGCAGCTCAGCTCAAGGTGCCGTGTTCAATCTTAGTTGTAGGGGGCGCTGCCCACCATCCCTTGCGGGACTCGAGGAATTGAACTGGCAACCTTGTGGTTGAGAGCCCACTGGCCCATGCGGGAATCGATCTGGCAGTTTTTGGAGTTAGGAGCACGGAGCTCTAGCCACCTGAGCCACTGGGCCAGCCCCAGTACTCCTTACTTTTGAAGGCTCAACCACTCTTGCTCACATCCCATTGGCTGACACGTGATCACAGGGCCATGCTTCGTCACAAAGAAGGCTGGAGAGACGCACACCCAGATTCCCAAGGCCTCTAAGGGGAAGCTAAAAGTCTTCTCTGTAGATGTCTTTGGCTGTAAAGCAACTAAAAATCCTGCCTCAGACGGGCGTAAGCGATGAGGCAAAGTGTTATCTCCTCCGAAAAGAGGCTCCTGGGCTCCTCTCCACTGTGCTGCTCCACGGTTTTCTTGGCTGTGCCTCCTTTTCTATGATATTCATCCTCAGCTGGGCACCAAAATGGCTGCAGCTGCTCGAAACATCTCATCATGAAGCTGCAATGGCCACAGGCAGAAAGGGACCATTTTCCTGGGCCTCCCTTTTAGGAGCAAGGAAACCTGTGATAAGCAGAATAACAACCCCCCAAAATGTCCACACCCGGATCCCCAAAACCTGTACATGTGTCCTTTTGTATGTCAAGGGGAAACCGAGGAAGTACTAAAGTTGCTAATTGGCTGACCATGAGAGATGGGAGATGATCCTAGATTATCTGATGGCTCAATGTAACACAAGGGCCCTTATAAGAGGAAGTAGGAGGCAGAAGAGAGAGAACCAGAGATGGCAGCGTGACAAGTAAGTCTACAAGTTGAAGACATCATGAGCCACAGAATGGAATGCAGTAGCTTCTAGAAGCCACCCCACCTCCCTCACGTTTTATTGGCCAGAAGGGAGTCACAGGTCCACACATAAGCTTACCCCAGCAACGGGGTGGGACACCAGTGAGGGTTTTAAGCAGCACCCAGGTAGGATGGGTTTCCCAGAGTCACGTGGGGTGGGGACTGGACGTCAGCTTCTATCCTCAAGGAAGGAGGTTGGTGGGCGGACTACAATCCTGGAAGCATGAGAGACGGAGCAAGTGGGGGGGGGTGTCACCATGTGTATGGGGCAGTCACAGAAGGCCTGCAGGGTGAGGGGCAGCTTGGAGATGCCCAACATGGACGGGTTGTCCACCACCAGATACCACTGCCTTGCCCAACAGTAACTCAGCTAATGTCTAAACCCCGTGCCCCCAGGAATTTACACTGTACTTGGACTGGGTTGAATTGCGTCTCCCCAAAAAGACACTTTCAAGTCCCGACCCCACACCCCCAGCTGATCTAAGAGGACCAAGGGGAATTTCACTGTCAGTGGTCCCCAAGGCTCTATTAACTCTGAGCATCCCTAAGCTTGGTGGGGGCCCCCATCCTCCAGGCTGGCTCCTCTGAGCTGTTGTCTGCTGACCTGGCTGCCAGCATCTGTTGTCATGGCAACCTGCTCGGTTACCAAGGCCCCCTAGTGAGACATCATTGGGTCAGATATGAGATAGTTTCAATGTGAAATTTCTCAACCTTGATAACTGTACTGGGTTATAAAAGAAAATTTGGTTTTTAGAAAATATATGGTGATGTGTTTGTGAGTGAAAGGTCATCGCACCTCCAATGTCATCTTAAATGGTTCAGGAAATGCATATCAGTTTATGTATATATATGCACATAGGTAACAGGTAGATGCAGACCGTACAGCAAATAGGGCAAAACACATCCCACTGGGGAATCTGGACAGAGTCTACAGGAGTTTCTGGTACATATCTTTAAATTTTCTGTACGTTTGAAATTATATCAAAATGTAAACTTGTGAAGTGCATGACTTGACTCTCCTGCTGTAAACAGGCCCAGAATCCAATGTAAGAGCTGAGGACGAGCAGGGTGTTGCGGGTTGAATTGTGCCCTCCGGATACATTCAAGTCCCAAGTCCCTACACCTGTGGATGTGACCTTATGTGAAAACAGGGAGTTTGGAAATGTAACCCAGTTAAGACGAGGCTGTACTGGAGTAGGGTGGCCCCTAAATCCAGTAACTGGTGTCCCGATGAGAAGAGGGAAATGTGGACACAGACACATGGAAAAGGTCAAAGGCCAGAAGGTCAGAAGAAGGACAGAAGCAATGGATTGAAGCTAAGGGCCATCAAGGACGGCAGGCATCACCAGAAGCTGGGAGAGGGGCCTGGACCAGAGTGTTCCCCAGATAGCCCAGAAGGAACAGTCCTGCCGACACCTTGATTTTGGACTTCTGGCCCCAGAGCTGTGAGAGGTAAGTCTCTGTTGTCTAAGCTGCCCACTGTGCAGCCATTTGGTGCAGCCGCCCAGGGGATGAGTACAGAGGGAATCTTGGGCAGGGAGACAATGATATGGACCCCTTCCTCCTGGGGTACCACTCAACCCACCGGGAAGCACTGGCCAGATGCAGACACTTCCAGGAAGAGCTGGCCATGTTCCCAGTCAGTCAGTCACTCACACACACTTTAAGCATACACTGGGTGCCTACTCTGTGCATGCTGGCAAAGGGCGGAGCCAGCTGTGAACAAAACTGACTAATTCCTCTACCCTGGAGCTGACATCTTAGCAAGGAGACAAACACACACACACACACACACACACACACACACACACACACGGGCAGTGTCAAGAGGGGAGCAAACCAGCATGGGCTCGAGGTGGTGTGGGGGCAGGTTAAATAAGGCGGTCATGGGGTGGGTGGTCTTACCATGAAGGGGACTTTGCACAAAGATGGGAGGGAGGGAGTTATGGGAAATGGGAGACAGTGCACTGGCAGGGAGCACACACAGAGTAAAGGCTCAGAGGTGAGGTATGTTGGAACGTGGAGGGACCTTGTGAAGACAGCAAGGTCAGAACGCAGCGAGGGGCTGGCACACCCCATTACAAGGGGCCGGGACTTCACAGGACCCGCCTGCCACCCCGTGAGTGGGCAGATGCCAGTGCCAGGCATGCACATGCACGGGAGGGCTGCCCTGGCCTGCAGAGGGGCCACGTGAGGGCGGACACGTGCAGGACGTGGCCCAGATGGGCACCCACATATGTGCTGCATGTGCTGGTGTAATTTTTGAGCTGCTCACCCATTGACCCACGCTAATCATCGTACAGTTAAAACACTCATTAGTATGACCACGAAACAGCCCTTCCCATGAGCTGGGGTGGGGCCATCTGCAACTGCCTCTGGAGGTGGCAGGACGCCTGACCTCTGCTACTCACATTGCCGACTTCTTAGGAAAATGCAGTCTCTTAGCTGGTTGATTGTCATTCACTGGATCATTCATTCAGCAAATATTTGTCAAGCACCTACTACGTGCCAGGCACTGTTCTAGACCTAGAAAGACAGGAGGGAGGTGGTCCTGGCCCTCCTAGAGTGCTAGAAAGAAAATAAAGAAGGGTAAGAGGAAGGCCTTTCTGCACTGAAGGTCCTATGGAGGTCTGTGGAAACATCAGGAGAAAAGGGAACATCAGGAAGCAGGCACAGCATGTGCAAAGGCCCTGGGGCAGGTCTGTGTCTGGCATGTTGGGGGAACAGCAGGGAGACCCATGTGGCTGAAGCAGAGTGAGTGAGGGGAGAGAGAGGAGGAGAGAGCAGGGAGGTGACAAGGCAGGTCACGCAGGGTCCCCTGTGCGCAGGAGGACTTAGGCTTTTACTCCAAGGGGTGTGGGAGCCATGGAGGGCGGTGAGTAGAGCAGGGACACGTGAACTTGGTTTTCCTTGATGTCCTCTGGTGACTGTGGGAAAGAACAGAACGTGGTCAGCATGGGGAGAGAAAGGTGATGCCAGAAGGGATGGTGGCTGAGGGATGATGTGGACAGAGTGGATGGTGGTGCCCAATCTCAGCAAGGACTGAAAAGGACAGAGAAGTGGGCAGGTTCTGGGAACTTTTTTAATATCCTTTTTATTGAAATATAGCTTATATACAGTAAAGTATGCAAATCATAAGTGTATCAAGCTCAGCAAACTTTTTTAAAAATTGAAGAAGTCACAAAAAATAAAACTAAACATTTTAAAATGAATGATTCATGTCATTTACGACATTCACAATGTGCAGTCAGCACCTCTCATCTAATTCCAGGACATTCCATCACCCCAAGAAGAAGCCCTATCCCCATGAGCAGTCACCCCCACCCCTTCCCCAGCCCCTGGTCTGTGGACGCACCTGTTCTGGACATTTCCCATAAGTGGAATCACACCCTGTGTGGCCTTGTGTGTCTGGCTTCTCTCATGAGCCCCGTGTGTTCAGGGTCCATCCACGTTGTGAAGACTGTCAGCGCCTCCCTCCTTTTCACGGCCGGGTGACACCCCAGTGTGTGGATGGGCCATTTACCCATCCATCCATTGATGAACACTTGGGCTGTTTCCACCTTTTGGCTGTTGTGAATAACGTTGTCATGAACATTAATGTACAAGTTTTTGTTTGAGGACTGTACCTGTGGGGTACACCCAGGAGGGAAATTGCTGGGGCACACAGTAATTCCATGTGGAACTTTTGGAGGAAGTGCCCACCTGTTGTCCACAGCAGCCGCACTGTTCTGCATTCCCACCAACAGGGAGTAAGCTTCCAGTTTTTCCACATCCTCACCAGTACTTGTTAGTGTTCATTTTCCTGATCACAGCCATCCTATGGATGTGAATTAGTACATTCTCATGGGTTTGATCGGCATTTCCTGATGACTAACGACACGGAGCATCTTTTCATGGGCTTGTGGGTCATTTCTCTTTGGGGAAGTGTCTATTCAGGTCCTTTGCCCACTTTTTAGTTGGATTGTTTTTCTTTTTGTTACTGAGTTGTAAGAACTTTTAAAAATATATTATGAGCCCTTATGAGCTCAGTGAACATTTATAAACACCACAGCAACCACCACTTAGATGAAAATGTTGACGGTGAGAGCTCCCCAGAGGCCGTCCTCAGCCCTGTCACCATAGTCACTGCACCATGGGTGGCAGCCATCCGACTCCAGTCAGTGTAGTCACATTGCCTGTTCTTGAACTTCTAGTGAATGGAATTGCACGGCGTGTTTTCCTGCGCCCAGCTCTCTCACTCAACATCAGTGCTGAGGTCCATCCAGGCTGCTGTGTGCAGCTCGTTCTTTTCAGGGACGGCAGAGCCTTCTGGGTTTGCTGGGGGGTGGGAGTGAGTGGGACTGAGAGACAGGGGTCCAGCAGGATCCCCCACCGCCCACATTCCATCCCAGCGTATCCCAGAGACTTGACATCCTGTCTCTGGGCAAGTGAGGGAGTATAAGGCAGAGATTTACCCCAAAGGCCTCCACCCTTGCCCGTATGCACAGAGTAGGATATAGGGTACTGAAGAGGAAACTAAGTCACAGCAGAGAGAGTGGCTTGTCAGAATTCAAACCCAGGCCCTGTGGCTCAAGCAGGGCTTGAAGGGCAGGGGGCCTCTTGCAAGGATGAGCCTGCAGGGATGTAAGAAGGCAGTGTGAGTGAGCTGAAGGGCTTGGTCTGCACACAGCCCTGGTTCAAATTGCCATCCTGCCACCTGCGAGCTGGGTGGCTTTGGGCAGGTCATTTTTGCCTATTCCTCAGTTTCCCCATGTGAAAATGGGGCTGGCAGAGTCCTGGTGAAGACTCAAGGCATCATCCTCTCACCATATGGGCCCTGCACTGTGTATACATATTTTATGTAATCCTAAAGGGTAGTGCCTGTAACATCTCCATTGTCCAGAGGGGGTAAACTGAGGCCCAGAGAGCAAGGAAGCCAGCTGTGAGCACTGGAGGCACTTTTGCAGCTGGTTTCAGCCCATGGTCATTTGTACCAATTCAGCACCAACAGGAACCCCCAATTTGGAGTTCAGTGAAGGAAATCTCATTCAGTGAAAACAGACAGCTCACTAGTGGAATGGCACCTGGATGAAGTAGCCCCTGGGCAAGGCCCCTCTCCCGAGAGACAGTTCTGCACCAACAACATGACCAAGAAACACAGCCCTCAACCTTTGGTGGAAGGGGAAAGTATGCTCCCAAAACCAGAGCTGCCTTTATAGAGACAGAAGTCCCACCCCTGGTCCCTGATTGGTCCATCCTGGTGCAAATGAAGACTCCAAATCATCACAGTTTGATTGATCCAAAAGGTGCTGTCCTGATTGGTCAGAATGGAGCCACTCTGATTGGTTGGTGAAGATGCTAATGAGAATATAGCTGCAGGCTCTGCTGCAGATGGGGAAAGCCTCAGTCCTATTGGTTGAAATAGAATTCCAGGAACCCCTTTATAAGGGCTGGATGGCAGGAACACAGTGCCCACAGGTGGGTCAGTCCCAGCTTCTCTCTCAGGTCCAGTTTGTGTGAGAAGCTCTGCTTTTAAATTTGAGCCCAGTGAGCCACAAGGAGCCCTTCTCGGTAGCTTTTTTCTTTCTCAGGGACAACAGTGCACACCCGCCCCATGCTCCCAACCTCCACCAGGGAGGGGGTGTGAGGGGATGGGGGTATGGGCGGCCCGAGCCCCCTGGAGAGGGCGCACACACGCAGGCTCCCGTGCCGTTCCTTTTTATTCAAGTCATTTTTCTCCTCCTGTCTGTGCGGGAGTGGGGGTGGACTGAGGGGGCCAGCCCCTACCCCCTGCAGAGGAGCTGAGAAGAAAACAAAAGCTTAATTGAATCCCACACTGGGGGCAAGGGGTGCAGCGGGGAAAGGCCCCTTCCCCCCCATCCCACCCCCGCACAGGGAGGCCAAGGAAGGCCCGGCCCCCAAGGGTCTTATGGTAGCCTACAATTATCATCCTAATGTGATTATATTAATTATCACACTGTGCTGGCCTGCTTCCCACAAACGCGCCTGTGCATAAGCTCTTACCACACAGGAGCCTGGGCCTCTTCTGGGCTGAAGTGTTGCTGATGGGGACCCTGAGACTCAGACAAGCCACATGACTAGCCTGGGGCCACACCGCGGAGTAGAAAGTCATGGGCCACTCCCTGGCAGGTCGAAGTTCAGATTTGCAGGTTCCCAGATGTGCCCGCAGGCCAGCTCCATAAGAGCCAAGGCGCCAGGAAGGGGGCATGGGCTGTGGGGCAGGGTGTGGGGCCATGATGAGCCTGGAAGATTTCCAAGCGGGGTGGCAGGTGAAGGAGGTGGACGGATTGGATGGGCAGTGCGGCCAGGCTGCGGTGGAGTAGAAGCCCACAGTGCGCTGGATTACAGCCCCTTCCCTTCCTCCAGAATGTGCCGGCTGCCCCATGCCACTTTGTTTCAGGTCCTGCTCCTTCTGCAAAGCCCTCCCTGACTAATGCCCTGATGGAGGCTCCCTCCTTTCATCCTGGGCCACACTCTCTAGGCTTCCTGTCATAGTGGGGCACACCTAGCTCCACGCTCTTCCTCCTCCTTCATACTGGACATACTGTATCAGTGTTCCTTGGCTGCGAATGAAGGGAAAAAAAGTCAAATGGCTTAAACAAAGAAGGGACTTTATTGGCCCTCTGAACTAAAATGTGCAGTTGTGGATTTCAGGCACAGCTGGATCCAGGTGTCCATGAGGTCTCCAGGCATCTGTCTCCTCATGCTTAGCTGCGCTGTGCACTGTGCTGGCTCCACTCTGAGAAAGGGGCATCGTTCTGTGATTTGCACCATATCAGGTGTCTGCTGCTAGTGGTTGCCCTGGATGCCCGTGGCCCTTCTAAAAGTAGGAAGGCTCAGGATGGTGGCCCAGCTGGGAGGAGAGAGTGCTGGTGCCACCTTCATTTGTACCATGGACTGAGCACTGGGATGCTGCAGGTGCAAACATTATGATTGGACCGATGTCATAAGGCAGTGTATGGCCGTGACAAGGAATATCAAAGGGGCCTAACCTCATTGGGGTGGGGGCTGCCCTGAGGAAGAGGCAGAGTGAGAGGACATAGGCTGGATCCCAGCAGGGAACCAGCATGGAGAGAGGCGGGAGGGGGGTCTTCGCAAGCTGCGGGTCTCCATATGTCCTTTTGGGACACAGGGCAACCACAGCGCGTACACACACACACACACACACACACACACACACACTCTCACATGGCTCCATACTGCAAACAGCACATGTGGGCATGCAAGCACACATGCACACACACTTGCTGACATGCATGGCTTCACTCATGTTCATATATGTACTCACATGGTTACACACCAAGACACTTGTGCACAAACACGACTGCACTCCTGCATGCATGTCACCATACTAACATACATGTGTGCATAAGGGCACACACATGGTCACACATGTGCAGAAACACATGGTTGTATGCACTTAGTCACACACCCGCATACACACAGGCTGCCCAGTGCTGAGTGGCTGGTGGGGCAGAGGCTAGAAGGTGCCTGGTTGCCCTGGCAACACATCCTGGGACCCAACCAGGCCTTGTTAGCAAGGCTCAGTTGGCGGCAGTCAGCGGGTGGAGGGCTGCTGAGGACTCCAACCCCACACAGAGGCTCCTGGTGGCTTCCTGACAGCACTGGAAGTCTGCGCCCCATTGGGAATAAGAAGAGAAGGAGCAGGACCTGGAGTCAGAGCAGGAGACAGGGCCCTGGACTGGGGGATCTGCGGGGAGAGACGTGCCCGCGCTGGGGGGGGCTGTGGTTGACACAAGGGTGGGGACTGGGCTCTTGGCCAAAACGCTTGCTTTCTGATTCCTGTGTGGTAGCAGGGGCTGGGGCAGAATAGATGAGAACGAGGAGTAGGTCCATGAGGGCACTCCCATTTTGGCAGCTGACTCATCCGCAGGGGTGCCCATCGGTGATGGCACCATATGTCCAGTCTTTGTCCCCAGTAGACAGCCGAGAAGGGGCAGACCCTGCCTCTGTCTCCCAGTCCTGGCTCCCATTGGCTAGGGTTTCTTGGGCAGGTGAGGATGTGGGTGGCCCCCTCAGGGGCCATCACGTAGACATCTGCTGAGTGAATGTCAGCTGTTGTTACGACAGGGCCTGGGGGCCCCCCTCCTCCCTGGAATTCCAGGCAGAATTCCTCTCTTGTTATTAAACAGCCAAGAAGGCAGATCTCCGCCCCCTCATTCCCCAAACACCTTTATTGCACTAAAAACAGCATTTATAAACAAACACACTTGGGGAGGGTGTCTTAAAGGTTTACGCAGAGTCGACTTCGAATACAGAGATATGAAACAGTGCAGGGGCATATAAAATGCAGGGAGAGGTCAGGATCAGAGCAGGGGAGGGGTGTGCTCTCCAAGCAGGGCCCTCTGTCTGCCTCCTTAGCCCATAAGCCTGGCCCTGGTGGTTCCCAGGTTCCAGAGTGAAGGGGGAGCCCCTACAAAGCCAGGAGCAGTAGCATGAAGGAACAGGCACAGGACAGAGGCTGGTGGGTCCCCAGCTCCCAGGGCTCCTCCATCTTAGTCTCCAGGGTGCACCGGTGCTTTCCCCAGCCCTGGGGGAAATCTGCCTTTTCCTCCTCCCCCAGTGAGATTTGGAAATCTACAGTCAGGAGGGACAATGTGTGAACAGGGAGGGGTACCCCAAGGTCCCCATGAACTGCCTTGGTCCATCTGTGGGCAGCCCAGGGAAGACAAAGGGGCAGAGCCGGCCTGGCCTTGCTGGCCCCTGCTTCAAACTGTATCATTTCTGTTTCGTAGAGCTGGAAAACCTCTATAGAAATCACTCAAGGACCCACATGTTGACACAGTAAGCAAACCCATGCAGTCACCTAGCAGCATGAAAAGCCACGAGGGTCCTCCCAGCCCACCTTTTGTCCCCTTGTCCCTTTGTCCCACCTATCCTAACCAAAACCTATTTACACACGTGGAGTAAAAGCCACGGCCATCAGTCACTGGGCATCACTCCCTGGCGTCCAGAGGTCAAGGCCATGAGGAGAGGGGAGGAGACGGCAGCCTGGAAGGGGTGGGAGGGCCAGGCCATGGGCTGGGGGCTGCTCTCTGGGCATCTTCTGAGCAACCCCCTCCAGGGAAGGGAGGCTCCAGATGCCCCAGCAGGGCCTAGGGGTCCTGAGCAGATGCAGCAGACAGGACAGGCAGCTCTGTGCGCGAAAAGCAAGCAGAGTAGATATTGGAAGAAAACATCCATGGGGGTTGGGGGGTGGGGGCACTGTCTGGCTCCAGGAACAGGAGAGGGGCCATTGCTCCCATTTTCATCTGCGTGTCCTGCGCCTGAGCTCTGAGGCACACAGCTGCCTCCCACAGCCCCATGGGGGCACTGTTTGTGGAACCCAGGCCTGGCACTGCTTTCTAGGGGGTGTCTGGTAGGCCTGGGGATGGAGGACACTCGTGCAATACGGGGAAAGATTTGGCTCCGCCTCAGGACTGCATACCTCTAGGTCTGTGATCCACGTTGGCCACCCTCCTAGCACAGGTTCCCAGCGCCCTGAGAACTCCTTTCCAGAATTCTGAAGATCACTGGCATGAAACCCGGGGCCCAGGGGATGCTCAGCCCTGCAAATGGCCCTTTCTCTTACCCAGCAGCCCCCTTTCTTTGTCCTCTGAAAAACTTAATCCCATGAAAAATTGTATCCTGGCCACCATCATCAACCCAGGAAAGCCCGGGCGCCCACTGCAGCGTCAGGCCCAGACCAGCCTGAGTTTAAACCCACCTCCCCCTTCAGCCCAGGTCAACTGGCCTCCTGCCTGGTAGGGTTTGGGTGGGGAGGGAGGCAGGGTCTACCCTGGGCACCCACGGGAGGGATGAAGGAAGGGGCAGCAAAGAGCCTTTACAAGAAGGGGAGCAGGGAGGTCAGGGGCAGCTCCTTCTCCCCAAGCAGCGTGTCCCGCTTCAGGCTGCTGCCTTTGTTGACCACCTTGATTCTGAGGGCCAGTTTCCGGACGCAGGCTGGCCCGAGGCCGTCAAAAAAGAAGTCCTCGTTGAAGACCGGGTGGCGACTGTTCTTGATGATGGTGCTGCGCTGCTTCTGCAGCTTTCCGGGGACCAGGCACAGGCCGACGCAGCAGTTGATGCTGCGCGCATCGCACAGGCGGTCATATAGGCCCTCGGCGGCCAGCACGCGCACCCGCAAGCGCGCCTGGGCCGCCTCGTACTCGGCCACCAGCCTCACGCTGCCACGTGCACCCATGCGCACCGTGTGCTCTGCACGGGGCGTCTGGCCTGGCTCAGGGCCTGGCTCCGGAGTGGCCCTGCGGGTCAGGCGGCGCCGAGCCCCAGGGCTGGTGTCCGGCGTGCTGTCGTCGGCCGACAGGGAGCCGTGGCGGCCCACCGAATGCTTGAGCTGGCTCACTTTGGCTTGGCTGTCCTGGGCAAAGCCTTTGAGCAGCGACACCGAGCGCGAGAGCAGAGGGGACCCGAATGGGGAAGACTCAGCGGAGGACCCGGTGTCACTCTCTCCACCGCTGAAGTAGCGGCTGGGGCTCATGAGGGCCCCGCTGGCCTCCCTGGGCACCCCGTCGCCCCCATTGGCCTTGGCACCCCCCCGACGGCGCCCAGCACCTGGGGAGCCCACCTGGGCCAGGGCCCCGTGCTCGCTGTGGAACAGGGACTCCTTGCGTCGCGTGTGGGGGCTCTCAGCCAGCGTAGCGAAGCCATAAGACGTCTGGGCCTTGGGCACCGAGGGCAAGGACATGGCACTCTGGGCCTGGGGGTCAGCATTGGTGGCAGCCTCCTCGGCTGGCCAGTCTTCAGCGCTCTCGATCTGGATCACGTGCCGGGTGGCCGCCTTCAGCAGGCTCTTGCTCTCAGCTGCCAGCTTGGTGGGCAGCCGGGGACTCCGGGGGACTCGGCGGGGCACAGCAGAGGCCAGCTTCTGCTCCAAAGGAGGCAGGCCAGGCTCAGCCTGCCCCTCAGGCTCTGCGGGGCTGGCGGGCAGCTTGGGGGGGATGAAGAAGTCGGGGATCTTGTCGGGCGTGAGCACGTTGCTGTATAGAGGCCCCTTGGAGGCCTTGTCCCCCCCCTCGCCCCCAGCACCACCATTCTCCCCGGACCCCCGAAGCCGCTCCAGGAACCACATGTTGGTTTTCTTCATAGAGGCGGCAGGCAGGAGACCAGGAGGGGCCTGCAGAGTCTGGGAAGAGACGCAGAGGTCAGGAGCTGCAGGCACCCTGCTCTGGGGGCTGAAAGAGGGGCTCTTGTCTGGGGGGAGGGAGCCTGGACAGCGCCCAGGACCGGGGTGGGGGGGGGCGCTCCCCTATCCTCCTCGCCCAGAGGGACGTGCTTAACTTCCACGTGAAACGGAAGCTGAGGGGGGGGCGCTCCCACTCTAGAGAAACCCCAAGGGACAGCGGCCCCTCTCCTGACCCCACCCTCACTTTGAGGATCTCAAAGCGCTTTCTAAAGGTTTCCGCGCTCAGGCCCCAGGGAAGACACCCCAGGGTATGGGTGCACCCCCCAGTGTCCCAGCTCCACCCCCCCCTCTGGCTCCCACCCACCTGTGGCTTCTCCCTGGGTTGAGGGTCAGGATAAGCGGGTGGGGGAAGGGAGAGAAGGGGAGTCTGCGGACTGACAGAGCAGCCGGCTGACCCCTCTTCTCCGCTCCCCTCCATCCTCCTCCTCCGATCTTAGCTTGGGATGGGGCTGGGGTCCTAGCAGCCCCCACGGAACATGGTGTGGTCCCTGAACTCACCTGGCCGGGGATGGTGGCCCGAGGCTGAGGGTGTCCCGCGCACTCGCTGGGGTCTCCGAGCGAAGGCTCCGGGCCTGGCGCAGGGGACACGGCCGCAGTTTGCACACGGGCGGCGGCGGCAGCGCAGTCGGACTCATTCACCGGCGGCGGCGGGAAACCGCCCAGCCGGGCCGCCGTATTCCTCCTAGTACGGCCGCCGCTCCCGCCCCCACCCTGGGGCCGGTCGCACCCAGGAGCCTCGCGGGGACCCAGGGCGCTGACGGGGGTAGGTAGGAGGGAAGCAGCTGATCGCTGTTTGTTGCTGATCACGCCTAGCGCTCGCGCCTGCGAATCCCGGAAGGCGAGGTCATAAACCCCGAGCCCTGCCTCAGTTCACCTGGGGAGGGGTGCAGATCCCCACCTGCTGCTGGGCCTTTCTCTGGTGAGAAGCTTTCCCGAGCATCATCTCTGATGACGAGTAAAATAATAGCAATAATAATAACGTCATTTGAATTTACTATTGAGCTCTTTCCTGGTAGCAGACTAATGTCCTTTCTCCAATGCTGATTCTTACAACGGGCTACTGCTGGTAGGTCCTACTGCTGCCCCATTTACAGATGAGAAAGATGAGGGTTTCCCTCTAGAAATAAGGGCCCAGCAGCTAAGCCCCGCTCCTCCTGGTGAATGGGCCTCGCTCAGTGCAGCCACCCCAGAAACGCGCGACGACAGATGTCTGTTGAACACCTACTGGATGCTGGACAGGGATCTGGGGACACAACCCTGCAGGACGCAGCCACCTTGTGAGGCACCCAGAGGTACACAGTGAATATGAATTGTGACAGGAAGATGAGATTAAAGGAGAGAAGGGAGAACACCAGCGAGCTGTCCACAGACAGAGACAGGAGGAAACCCCAGGCCTGGCAGCTCCTAGGACTGCAGGGTCCCTCTGGGATCCCACCCTTCCTATCTTGTGATCTGCCAGGCGCAAACCCCTTGTTTCCTCACTGCTTGCCTCCCTCCCAGCCTCAGTTTCCCTTACTGGAACCCAAGGCCAACCAGTCCAGAGTCCAGTCTCGGTTTGTGAGGAGCCAGCAAGATAATGTGGCCAGACGGAGGCCCCGCCCCTTCATCACCACCGCTCAGCTTGGAGAGAGGTAGGGTTTAGAGTCCCACCGTCCAGATGGGGAAAGTGAGGTTCAGAGGGGCCGCGACTCCAACAGGCCTGTCTCAGCTTTGTTCACCCAGCAAACATGAGCCCCTCTTTGTGCAATAGCAACACTGTCTGATGGGGGACAGATACCAATAAATGCGTCACCTTACCACCACCTCCAGGAAGCCTGCCCTGCCTGACAGCCTGGCTGGGTTCTTCACAGCCTGACAGAGCACGCTACCATGAAGAATGCTCTGGAGCAATGACTTGGGTGATGTCATTGCCCCTGCTGGGCCTGGAGCTGCCTGGAGAAAGGATTGTTGCACCAATGTAGCCCTGCAGTGTCCCCAAGATGCCGAGGTCGTTCATGAGAACCTGCCAGAGAAACGGAAGGATACATGCCATCACAGGAAGGATGCCTCCTGGAACAGCACTCTTTCCTATAGCAGGGGTCTCGGGGTGCCTCAGCCACCTTCCTCCACTGCAGGGACAGGGACCGTGGGGCTCAGGAAGGAGCAAGGCCTGGATGGCCTGGGTATTGGGGGCTTCACTCCCCACTCACTGTTGCTGGGCTGGTGGAGGAGGCGGTGGGTTTACTCCGTGCTAAGCAACTCTAATCAGGGAGCCACTAAATCAGGGTTCAAGTGCTGATGCCAACACTTCCTGCTGTGCAACTTCTGGCAAGTGTCCAAACATCTCTGTGCCTCCATTCTCCTCAGTGGTCCCTGGATATCACAGCACCATGGTGACTATTTGCCCAGAATGTGCTGGTCTTTGTTTCACGGAAGCTGCTACTGGTAAGGAAAGGGACTCAGCCAGGAGAGGACTTGCCAAGCCTCGAGATGAACCCCAGAACCTGACCCCAGCACAGCCTACCTCAGCCAGAAGCCCCACCCCTCTTCCCCACCCCATCACATTTGGGGGCTGGGGAAACAAGCCCAGAGGTGAAAAGTGCCAGGGGATAGGTCCCAAACACCTGCTCTGTGGGCTGCTGCAGCACCCCCTCCCCAGAAGGGGCAGGGGCTGAGAGGCTGGCTTAGGCTCTGTGATAAACGGGACCCTCTCCTGATCAACAAAAGCTGCGTCCTCTGCAGAGCCCTGTGGTTCGCAGGCGTGGCAGCCCCCCAGGACTTCCCCCAAACCTTGAGCTGCAGGCATCTCGGAACCAGAGATCGGGCGGCTGCAGACTTCAGGCCCAAGCAGGGGAGGGAGCCCAGGCAGTATCCACCAGCCCCTCCCGCCCTAAGTTGTGCCACCTTGTGCTGAACGGCCTGATCCTCACCCACCCCCCAGGGACCTGCCGTACATGGGGAGTGGAAAGTGGCAGTTCTCGAGGAGGCGGCAGGAGGGTGGTGTTTCCCAGGAGCCAGGCCTGAGTCATAGCGGCCCCCTGCAGCATCTAGCGGCAGGGCTTGGAGGACCCACAGGGAAAGTGGCTCAAAGACAAAAGGCCTGGGGTCCAGAGCTCCAAGCAAGAGGAGCCACCTTGTGCCCATGCAGCTCTGGGCTGAACAGTCTCCTCCCCTGGGGAATGGGAGGGAAGGCTGCCTGTCTGCAAACTCTCAGGAGGGACACAGGCCCAAAAAGGCACAGGCTAACCCACGGTGGGAGGTTCGGGGGTGGGCATCATCCCTGGTTTCCAGATAAGGAAACTGAGACACAGGGGATGGCCCAATTCTGGGTGGGGGGGGCGCCCAGTTCAGGGAAAGGAAGCGACTGGTTTAAGGCTGCACAGAAAAATTTAATATGAAGCCATATCTCTACTGCTTCCCACCCCGGGCCCACTGACGGTTAGGCTGGGGCAGGGAGCATTTGCTGAATAACAGATGACAGAATGGGACAGGAGACAAGGTGGGGGACCCAGCTGTCACCGTGGGGGCACCCCAGACCTGGGGGCAGGACAGGAGAGGTGATGGGGTTCGAATCCAGGCTCTGCCACCCCCCAGTGGTGCGGCCTTAGGCAGCCATCTCACCCCTCTGAGTCTCCATCTCCTCATCTGTGAAAGCAGAGAAAATCTGAGTCTGAAATTCTTGGCACAAGCCCAGCAGGAGTGCTAGATGGAGACTTTGAGGGACCGTGCCCGGCCTTGCAAGACCCTGGACAATGAATGAATGAATAAATAGCGTTTAGACCCCTCTCTGTCCTATAAATCTCTGGAATCTGACACTTCTTGACACTCCCTGGGCCAGCCCCCAGTGCACTCTCTCAGCCGCCACCATTCTTATCCTGTCCCTAGTGCATATTTCCAACTTGGGAATCTTATTACCTCTGTGCTTAAAAGGTCCACACTGGCTTTCCCTGGCACCTAGGCTTCGCTCCCACTCCACCCACCCTCCGATTTCATCTCCAGCCACTGCCCATCCTCCTGCACCCGAATGTGCTGAGCTCCACACATCACAGGGCCTTTGCACACGACATCCCCTCCCACTCAGAACTCTATCCTACTCATCCGCCAGATCAGAGATCTCTAAGCCCCAGGACCCTCGCCTTTTCACAGTTGTCATTAGACACTTCATGGTGATTTGCTGATTTCTGTCATTTGACTATTAACTCCATGAGGACAAGTCTGGCTAGGTCACTGTTGCCTCCCCTGACCCACCAGCAGTCCTGTTACATAAGAGGAGCTCAAGGCACTCAATTAAAGGATATTAGGATGGGGGGTGTGAATTGATGGCCCAATGAATGAATGAATGAGTGAATGAATGAAAGACAAATGGACGGACAGACAGGTAGGTTAATGACGGATAGATGGATGAGTGGCTGAGTGGGTGAATAGATGGACAAACTGGTAGCTCTCAGTCTCCATGTCTCTGAAGTAAGAGACATGCCATCAGAGTCCCCTTCTGTCTCTGCCTTTGGATGGCTTCACCCCTAGTTATGGGAAGAGCAGAGTGACTTTTACTCCCACACCCTTGCTAGGCGCCCCAGGTGTGGGAAAAGGCCCGCTGACTGGGGACAAAGCACAACCCCTCTCCAGCGATCTGGACCCTGGCAGGATGTGGGGCAGACTGGGGACCACTTTGGGAGAGGGGCCTCCACGGTGAGTTGAAGGAGGGTCCTGGGGAGAGTGGAGGTCTCTCTGAGACGGACAGGCCCAGAATCCATGTGCAGGAAGGCCTGGAGGACAGAAGTCGGGATGCTAGAGTAGAAAGCTGGGCATGAGGGAGAAGCATAGGTGAGGGTGACGGAGGCAGGTCGAGAAAATGGGGAGGAGAGGAGTTGGGACCCCTGGGAAATGAGGCCAGAATTATAGGCAAGTTAGGAGCAGTTTGGAGAAGACGACAAGGAACTTTTTGAAGACGTCGGGAGTATCTCGAGAGAGGTTTGTAGCCTTTGGGAGATCAACTAGGGTGTTTACAGAGAGGAACTGGGTATGTTTAATAGGGGAGTTGGGCTGTACTTTATCTTTGGATAAAAAACAAAGGTGTAGGAGAGGTGTTCGGGATTCTGGGAGAGAGCAGACTGTCCCCCGGCAGCAGGCGCACTCCCACACGTGACTCCCTCCTCTCCATCTCCAGGCCCTGGGCTTCCCCCCTCCTCCAGCCCCAGGGAGGCCAAATCAGATGCTGCCTGGCTTTTTCCCTGGCCAGCCCCCCAACCTAAGAGTGCCCTTTAGTGTGCAGTCATTCCCAGGTTTAATTACAAACAGATTCCAAATGTCCAGTCCAGGTCGACACCCGAAGGCTGCCCCCCACTGGGACATCAGCACATGTCCTGTCCTGAGGACCCAAAGCACCTCTGTTCTCCCTCCAAAAACAAATTGTGGGGGCTGGCCCGGTGGCTCAGGCGGTTAGAGCTCCGTGCTCCTAACTCCGAAGGCTGCCGGTTCGATTCCCACACGGGCCAGTGGGCTCTCAACCACAAGGTTGTCAGTTCAATTCCTCCAGTCCCGCAAGGGATGGTGGGCTGGGCCCCCTGCAACTAAGGTTGAACACGGCACCTTGAGCTGAGCTGCCACTGAGCTCCCGGATGGCTCAGTTGGTTGGAGTGCGTCCTCTCAACCACAAGGTTGCCGGTTCGACTCCCGCAAGGGATGGTGGGCTGCGCCCCCTGCAACTAGTAACGGGCAACTGGTCCTGGAGCTGAGCTGCGCCCTCCACAACTAAGACTGAAAGGACAACAACTTGACTCGGAAAAAAGTCCTGGAAGTACACACTGTTCCCCAATAAAGTCCTGTTCCCCTTCCCCAATAAAATCTTTAAAAAAACAAACAAACAAACAAACAAATTGTGCACCAATTTTTCCGTTGGAAACACTGAAGCCAGCCAGGACAGGATTCCATCTCCATGCCAGGGGCTTGGGAGCCCTCCTGAACTGAGGTCCAGCCCAGAAAAGAGCCGGTGCCTCCGTCCCCATAGGGACCTCAGCCAGGGCTCTGAGAGAGAAGGCTCCTTTCTGATATCATTTCATTAAAGGCAAGAAATGGTTCTGTCTTTGGTATGTACACCCTCACTCCAGGTGAAGGGTGGAGGCAGGAGGGGCCTTAGAATGAGGGGCCTCGGACAACCCAGCCTGGATTACCCAGCCCAACACAAGGCCTGCTAGAGAAGAGATTCGAGGCCCATGTGGAGGAAGGAGAGACAGCGGCGGTTCCGGCCTGACCAGGGTCCAGAGAAAGGCTGAGCCACCATTTAAGGGCACCACACCAGGGGTGTCTGGGAGCAGGGACAGGAGCCGAGACTAGAACCATCACCTGGGGGAGAAAGTGAAGGAGAGGTCAAGGGTCAGCTGAGAGAGTAACCAAAGACCTAGGTTCATGTGTCAGGGCTCCAAACCTCAGTTACACTGCAGTAAAGTGACCCAGAGAGGGGCCTCACGCCCAGCGGCCCAGCTCCCCCTTGCTGTTCCAGTGTGACCTAGGGTAGTGTCTTAACTTCTCTGCTGTTTCTTCTTCTGCAAAATGAGAATGCTAGTAACAGCGCCTGTCTCAACCTCATGGGAGTCGGTGAGATGCTGTGGGGAGGGGCTGAGCACAGTCTCTGGACACAGCAGTGGCTGCATTAGCACCGATTATAGCTGCCATCAGCATTCTTTCTTAGGTCACAAAACAACTCTGGGGACAAAAGGCAAGCAGGTCGTACCCTGGCACATGCAAACACACAGGCCCAGAGTGCTGCAGGTCACTTCAGGTGTTCCATAGGGCCACCCCCAACCCCTGAATCCCTTCTCCAGACTGGGAACCCCATCTCTGCCAGCAGCCAGGCCTTTCTGGGGGCAGGGAGGAGGCCCGCACTGAGTGGGGGAGGAGGCAGAAAGGAGACCGTTGTCATGGGGACAGGAGAGCAGCCCAACCTGGCCCAGAAGCTCCTCTCACACATCCTTTGGGGAAATTCCACAGCCCCCTTCCCATGCGGTCCCTCCCTCCCCGAGCCCAACCCCCAGTTCCTGTTGTCCCCAGATCCTGTCTCTTCACAAAAGCTGCTTATGATACTCCACCCCCCACCCCCGCACCCCTAGTTCAGCCATGTCCTCTACTGTCTGGACTGCCTCCCAACCCTGTTTCACCCCAGAGCCCCTCCTCTCTCACCAGAGAGGTCCTGGACCTGTCTGTCCCTGACCCACTCAAAACCCTCCCATGGCTCCCCAATAGCAAAAGTGAAAGACCAAGGGTGCACCTTCTCATCTCACCCACCCCACCTGATACAGCAGCCCAGCCAGACCCAGGTCATTCCCTCTTCCAGGGTAGACAAATGCTGCCTCCCTCAAGAGATCTTTATCACCAATTAAACAGTTACCATAACAACTCAAGCATTCCACTCCCAAGGTTGATGAAAACTCACGACCACACAAAAACCTTCACACACATGTTCACAGTGGCATTCTTTGTAACAGCCAAAAAGTGGAAACAGCCTAGTGTCCATCAGCAGGTTATGGACAAACACAATGTGACCCATCCACACACTGGAGTGTCATGCAGCCGTGAAAAGGAGGAAGGCGCTGACACTCGCCACACCGTGGATGGACCTTGAACACGTGGTGCTCATGAGAGAAGCCGGACACACAAGGCCACACAGTGTGTGATTCCACTTATGGGAAATGTCCAAACAGGCACGTCCACAGACAGGAAGTGGGTTAGTGATGGTCAGGAGCTGGGAAGGGATGGGGGTGACTGCAGACGGGATTTCTTTTGGGGTGATGGAATGTTCTGGAATTAGACAAGGGGATGCTGCACAACTCTGCGAATATACTAAAAACCACTAAGGTATCCACTGCAATGGGTGAATTGCATGGTATGTTCATTCCTTCTCAGTGTTTAAAAGGAGAGAAAGTGTGGCCACTGGGCAGCTGCCGGCGCCAGTGACTGACTACACACCTGGCTTAGGGCTCCCGCTTTACCACACTGCGCAGATGCAGCTCACTCTCGGCAGCCACGATGGGCTGCCCGTTCTGCAGGTGGTAGTCGATTAGGTGGCTGATGCTCTCAAACAGCACATCCTTTGTTCGCACCTGTGGGGTCAGAGGCCTCAGTATCAGCACCGCCAGGGGCCTGTTGGGGAGCAAACTTGGCCAGCCCAGAGCTGCTGAATCAGGACTATGTTTACACAAGCCGCCCACGTCCCGATGCACACTCAAATCTGAGCACCTTGGGTCCGAGACTCGTAGAGCCAGAACCAGGTATGGACACAGGCTCCAGAACAACCAGGATTCTGGAGCCACATCTCCTATAGCAGGTTGAATAGTGTCCCCCAAAACACATGTCCACATCCTAACCCCTGGAACATATGAACAGGACCTTATTTGGAAAAAGCGTCTTTGCAGATGTGATTGAGTGAAAGGTCTTGAGATGAGCTCATTCTGGATTACCCAGGTGTCCCCAAATCCAGTGGCTTGTGTCCTTAAAAGAGAAAAACTTGGACACTGAGACACAGGAAGAATGCATGAGAAGACAGGGGCAGTGACTGGAGTGAGTGATATGTCAACAAGCCAAGGAACACTAAGAACTACCAGCAACCATGAGAAGCTGGAAGAGACCTGAACAGATTCTCCCTCATGGCCTCAGAGGGAACCAGCTCTGCCGACACCTTGATTTCAGACTTTCGGCTTCCAGAGCTGGGAGGCAATAAATCCCTACTGTTTTAAGCCATCCAGTTTGTGGTCATTTTGTAGGGCAGCCCTAGAAAATAAACACACCCCTGGAATCTCAGAGATACAGATCTGGAAATCAGAATCACCAAATCCAAAAACCATCTGTGTCTTCAAATGAGAAGATCTTAGCATCACTGCATGCTAGATATGGGTGCAGCACAGAAAGACCCTCGGGTCCCCTGGCTGCCAGGCATTTCACAGGCAATGCTGGGCTCACTGGCACATATTACCTGGGGAACAGAGTAAAAATGCACATTTCTGGGCCTGGTCACACAACCATCTTCCACCCAAGTGTGACCCATATAGAGACAGAAGCATATGCAGCCACCAAGGGCACTTCTTAGGATTCAGCTAGATGGAGCTAAAGCCCTTGGTAAACTCTAAGAAAGATCTCAACACCCCTAAGCACCTGGGAAGTAACCTATAGAGCCCAAGGATGCTGGAAAGTGCTTCACAAACCCTACAATGCCTTGTAAATTGGAAGATGCTCTGTAAGCCCTAAAATGCTTTAGGAACTGTAAAAGACCAAATCTCATTGGCTCAAAGCAACTGTAAAATGCATCACCATTTCATGTACCACGGGGGTGAGGTGGGGGTGGGGAGGTAGGTTCAAAGATGCAACTGATGGTTAAAAATATAATCCGGACCTCAGAGACGTCAAAATGAGAGGGAAAAAAGTGTGTATCAGAGGCTTGAAGCGTTCAGCAATCTGTAGACCCTAAGGCTCCTTGTAAATTGAAACATGCTTTGTGAACCCTAAAATACATTAGAAACTGAAAATACCGTATTTACCAAAGACATCACTATTTGTGGCACAACAGAATGCGAAAAAAAAAGTGCATCTTACAATTGTTGAAATATGGTACTTTGTAAACCCTGAAAAGCCTTGAAATTGGAAAAGATTTTGTAACACCCAAAATACTTTGTAAACCCTAAAATAGTTTGTAATTCTTAAATTGGAAAATTGTAATTCTAAAGTACCTGGTAAACGGGAACAGAATCTGTAAACGTAAAGGGCTTTGTAATTTGGAATGTATGTCATTAAATCTAAAGGGCCTTAAGAAGCTGCCCCTGTCATGCGCCAGCACGGCCCGCCCTGTCTCCAAGCCAGGCCTCGCCCCCATCCCGGCCCGCCCCGCCCGCCCCGCCCCCATCCCGGCCCGCCCCGCCCCGCCCCGCCCCCTTCCCGGCCCGCCCCGCCCCCTTCCCGGCCCGCCCCGCCCCCATCCCGGCCCGGCCCGCCCCGCCCCGCCCCCTTCCCGGCCCGGCCCGGCCCGCCCCGCCCCGCCCCCTTCCCGGCCCGCCCCGCCCCGCCTTACCACTCCCTCAGGGTCCACAAGCAGCAGATGCTTAGGCTGCCCAGCATGCATGCCAGTGAGGACGTATTGCCCCGGGTTGGTGACGCTGTCACGCACGAGGAAGTCCCCGTCTGCTCGGAGCAGTTTCTCCGCAGCCCGACGGCTCATCTGGCCGTGGTACCAGGGCTCCTGCCGCAGCTGCTCCTCCGTGGGGGCGATGGGGGCCCGGCGGGTGGGGGGACTGGGCCACTGGTCCTCCAAGAGAATGGGGGCTGCCGCTGTGCCAGCCGCCACGGAGTACTCATGCAGCCTCAGGGCATCCTCGAAGGGGCCTGCGGGTGAGGACGGGGTGCAGGAGGCAGGGGGCAGGCAGCTGCCTCTTGCTGGGAAGGGGGGGCCTGGCTGGAAGGAAGGACCCACCCTTGAGAACTGGACAACACTGATTGAGCACCTACAGTGCATCAGGCCTGCACTAAGCACCACAATGCGTCGCCAGCTGTACGCTGAGTGTGCTCAGTGTGCCGAGTGGGCGCTGAGTGTGCTCAGTGTGCCGAGTGGGCGCTGAGTGTGCTCAGTGTGCCGAGTGGGCGCTGTGTGTGCTCAGTGTGCCGAGTGGGCGCTGAGTGTGCTCAGTGTGCCGAGTGGGCGCTGAGTGTGCTCAGTGTGCCGAGTGGGCGCTGAGTGTGCTCAGTGTGCCGAGTGGGCGCTGAGTGTGCTCATTGTGCCGAGTGGGCGCTGTGTGTGCTCAGTGTGCCGAGTGGGCGCTGAGTGTGCTCATTGTGCCGAGTGGGCGCTCTGTGTGCTCAGTGTGCCGAGTGGGCGCTGAGTGTGCTCAGTGTGCCGAGTGTGAGCTCTGTGTGCTCAGTGTGCCGAGTGTGAGCTCTGTGTGCTCAGTGTGCCGAGTGTGAGCTCTGTGTGCTCAGTGTGCCGAGTGTGAGCTCTGTGTGCCCTGGGTGTGCTGGGTGTGTACTGCATGCTGACTATGGTGTGTGCACTGTGTGTACCAGTGAGAGCCTGGCTGAAGCACCTTTCTCCACAGGGGCTGCTGGTCTCCCAAGGGAGCTGCCTCACAGGGAGCTCCTAACTCCTTTCCCAGGGGAGGGTCTCTGGGAGGTGCCCGGGCGGGGGGCACACTCCTAGTCCAGTGCCCAGTGCACCGTAGGTGCTCAGTCCAAACCTGTGCGTGTCATTCTTGCAATGATAAGAAATCCAGTTGTCAGATGACGGGAACAGGGCTTTGCAAACTTTATGAAGGAAGACATATGCAGTTAGCTTGGGAGGTTCTCAAGGACCTCCAACTAGGAAGGTGTCCTGAAGGAGAAGGGCCATCCTGCCTGGACAGCACTTCCAAGTGCTGTGGAAGAGCGTGGAATGGATGTGGGAAGTAAGGAGGTCATTTTGGACACAAGCCTCCTCCATCAGACTGAGCCCTCTCTCAGGCTCTGAGAGAGGCAGGAACAGGCCCCAAAGTCTGCTAGTCAGCTCTATCAAGATGTGGATTAGGCCACCACCATCAGACTGGGGGGCCCCCAGGAAGCAGACAGTGCCTCTCCCATCAAACTGGGATTCCCATAGGAAGGGGTTGGGGCCTCCTCCCTAAGACCATGGACTCACATGAGAAGGGAGTTTAAATTCCCTGTCAGACTGGGGAGACCCACAGAGAAGAGGGACCTGAGCCTCCCCCATCATGCTAGCCACTCCTTTAGGATAGGAACTAGGCTCCTCTTGTCAGACTGGGGACCCTCATGGAGAAGAAGCTGGGTCACCCCCAAGAGGCTGGGGTGTCCCACAGAGGAGGAGGCAGAGCCTCCCCTATCAGACTAGGAAGTCCCATAGGAAACACTTTCGCACCCCACCCTCATCAACTTGGAAAATCCCCAGAAGAGGAGGCTGGGCTTCCCCCATCAGACCACAGGTGGCATGTGTGCACCCTCCCCTTCAGGCTGGCTTGCCCCCACATACGCATGTCGAACAGGTCTTTCTTGGGGCTGTCCTCAGGCTGCAGGGGTTCCAGGGCGTCCAGACCCTGCGTATTGACGTACAGGTGGTCCTCGTAGTCTCGGGGCCCCCTGGCGTCCGCCTGCACATAGCCGTCCCCAGGTGGGGCTGAAGCGGGCGAGAGGGGTGGTGGGGTCAGCTAGGGGAACCAGGGGAGAGGCCCTGGGGAGGCAGGGGTTGGGGCGGGCCCCACCTGGGAGCCCCACCCGTACCTGTCTCCTCCAGGAAGGCAGAGTCCCCGCGCATTTGAGCAGCACCATAAGGAGTGAAACACCCATAAATGCCCAAGCAGAGATAATGGGGCAGGGGACATCTGCCCCCAGGGAGGAAGGTGGCCCCGTGGGCCAGACCTTCCCAGTTTCAAAAGAAGCCAGAAATCTCGATGAAAAGAAACTGATGATGTCAAATCTCATAAGAGCTTGGGGAGTGAAAGTGAAATGATGCAGAGGAGAAACTGAGTGGGACCCAGGCATCCAGTCAGAGAGAGGCCGGGGCACTCCCATGCCCCCAGAGCATCCTACCCTCACCTGAGAGGCCCAGCTCCCACTGCAGGCCACAGGCATCTCTTCGAGCAGGAGATGCACCCTGAAAAAGAGCGTGGGGTCCTCTTGCAATGTGCAAGCCACTCTTCGCAGCCAAGCACACCCAGTGTCCTCACCCAGCCCACCTAAATCCCTGGGAACATAAGTCAGATGTGAGGTGAGGCTCACACCCTCTAACCGTTCCCCCTCAAACTGCCAGCTGCCCACCACGGCCAGCTTTGTGCCCACCTCCCACCCCTGCTATAGCCTCATAGGCCCTCTCCACTTGGGAAAGCAGCCTGTACCCTCCTGCTGCCCTGAACATGCTACTCTCGCCATCTGCATTCTCTTCCCTGCACCGCTATCCTGGACAACTCCTATTCACCCATCAGAGCCCAGCCCAAACATTGCTTCCTCCTGACCACAAAGCCAGTCTCCCTGTTTCACCTTCCTTGGGAGCCCTGTCACAGCCCTGATTAAATCACTGTGATCATTTACTCAACATCTGCAGTGTGAGAACAGGGCCTAGCGTATCTGTGCAGTTTGTGAAGGGAGGGTTGTGGGAGCAAAAAACCATCTAGGATCAAGGAAGAGCAGAAGGAAAAGCTAGGGACAAGGCCCAAGGAGTCAGCACCTGGGGATGGCCCTGCCAGTCCCTCCCCCATGAATCCCCAGAGGCTGACCTGGCTCAGGGTTCCGAAGGCCCCGAGGGCACAGGGTTGTGTCAGGGTGAGCCTGGAGTCCACCAGCCCGCCCAGGGGCGGCTCCTTTCCTGGGACACTGTTGTAGTAATTGTGTTCTGGGTCCTCCTCGTCTCCCCAGGCCGGCTCCTCCAGCCCAGTCAGCCTGGGGGCAGACAGCAAGTGTGAGCACAGGCAGAGCCCCAGCACACAGGGCAGAAGGAACAGAGGTGTCTGAGGGATGCCAAGACCTTGGGGCTTGAGCTTTCTACGGTGGCTGGGACAAGCCAGACGCCAGCTCCCATCAGCTGAGCCTTCAGCCAGGAAATGCTTGCTGGGGGCTGTCTTTCTCACCCCTGGCCTGTGACGGAACACTGCATGGTTATAGTGGGTGCTCAGGAGAGCTGGTCTCCACTGCTGCCCTTTGCACCTGCCTCTGACCTCAGGCGGGCGCCCAGGAACAGGTCAGGGGGACACCCTCAGTGTTTAAGAGAAGGACCTCACCATCTGGCCCTATTGTCACACCTGTAGAAATTTATCCCCAGGTGCCCAGCCAGACAGGTGAAACCCAGTGTGCACATGTGAGGGACAAGTGAGCAGGTGACGAAAGCAAAAAAGGCCACTTCACCTCCAGGGAAGGGTCGGGGGTGGGGGGGCTGCATGAATTCACATGTATACTTCCTCTTCGGTGTCTGCATGTTTGAATTTCTAACAATTAATAGATATTTAAGTAGCTGAGAGCGGGGACCAGCCCAAGAGCCAAGAGTGATCTGCACACTTTCAAGCAATAAAACATTTAAATGGTTACGAAGATATCCAAAGGACTGTAGTTGGCAAGATAAGAAAGTTATTGAAATTCAGATTTGCACATCTATAAACACAGTTTTCTTGGCTTGCCGCCTGTCCACCGCTTCAGAACCCTCCGCATCTGCTTACACAGACCACAGCCTGTACGTCTGGCAGCCACAACGCAGAAAATGTAGACTGTCTGGCCCTTTGCAGAAGCGTGGGCCGCCCCGGACGATGATGACGTAATGCGGGCGATGCCGACTGGCTCCTGAATCCTCAGGGCAGCCCCGGAAGTGGGAGCTGTTTTTATCTGGGTTTTACAGATGAGGGAGGACCGGGGACAAAGTGGACCCACTCCCAGGCAGAGGACAAAGGGCTGGTACCTTTCTGGGGGGACAACCACCTTGGGGGGGCTGTGCAGGTACTGTTTGAAGCGCAGCTCGAAGGCTTGGCCCACGGTGCTGATGACGCTCTGGGCGAGGCCCTCGCAACACTCCAGGATGTGGCAGGCTGGGGGCCATTTGTGACACAGCGTCAGCGTGGCCTCTGCGGCTAAAACACTACACAGCACCCCCTCCACCCGGCCCACTGGGCCTCACCTCTCTGGTTGATGGGGTCCTTAGCAACATAGGCCACGTAGTCTGTCATATCCTGGGGAGAGAGGGGATGGGTGGGAGGAGCCCCTGGGCCAGGATTCCTGGCAGCCCGCCCCAGCAATACAGGAGACAGAGGGGGCCATGTCTACCCGCCCAGCCCCTTCTTACCGTGTCCCCACCCGAAGCGAAGGAGATGGACTGCATGTGGTGGTTGGCAATGACCTGCCAGAGACACGTGTCACGGCGCAGCCCGGGCCAGGGGCCAGGGCTCCAGGAGGGGGTGCGAGGACTGCGGTGCACAGACGCGCAGACACGCAGGCGCACGCACATACACACTCCCGCCAGGAGACCCCCACCCCGTCGTGACAACTGTGGGGCGCTGTGACAGCAGTGGCTGCGTCCCCCCTGGGCTCCTGGCTCAGGCTGGGGCCTCAGCTCGTGTCCAGATGAACAGGTCACACACACCCCTGCACCCGCCGCCCCTCTGGGCTCCACATGTGTGAGTCCACAGAGCCGGCCCTGCGTGGGGCTGTGGGGGCTGCGAATAGCGCAGGCGGCGCTCACCTGGCGCGTGGCGGGCACCGAGAGGTTGAGGCCGTCGGTGGAGATGCTGATGGAGATGCTCATGCCTGCGAAGCGCAGGTTGCTTTTGCCCAGGATGGAGGCCAGCGCTTTGTTGGGGGCCTGGGAGCAGCACAAGGCGCAGGGTTGGGGGGGTGGGCCCCGGAAGGGGGGGCTGCAGGGTGGGGGTGGGGGGACTGGAGAGAGCCCTGCCCCCCCGCAGAGTGGCTGGGGCTGGGCACGGTCAGAGGGTGGTCATGGCTTCCCCACCAGCCTCTCACCTACCTTCTTCTTCCAGGAGCCACGGATGCCCGGAACAGCCTCATGGAGCCGGTTGATGGCTTCCCTGTGGAGGGAGGGGCTGAGAGCTTGGAGGGGAGGGGCCTACGGAGGGCCAAGAGCTCAGAGAAGGGTGGGGGTCAGAGGGCGATGAGCTGAGAAAAGGGTTCAGTAGACTCTGAGACGGGGAGGGGCTCCGAGGAGGGAGGGGACCAGAGGGGCAGGGACTCTAGGGTGCTTGGGGAGAAGAGGGAACGGGAGGCGTGGGGGGGGGGGCTCCTGGGCATCTGGCAGATACCCCCTCAGCGCTTTCCCTCCTGCTCTTTCTCAGTGGCCAGCGCATGCCTGGGCCACAGCTCCAATCAAAGGCATGGGTGTTTGATTCAGTGGGGCCAGCACAGCCCCTGAACCTGGTCCCCGCCCCCTTCCCACAGCTCACCTGGTGACCTGGGTACGAGTGTTGAAGTCCAGGGAGCGCATGGAGCGCAGGACCTCGATGCAGCCCATGTACTGGGGAAGAGAGACAAGTGAGCAAGCAGCCCAGCGGGCTCCTCACACGCCTTCTGTACTCAGGGCTCCAAGCCCTTCCCACCGTCCCTGAGTGTCCAGCTGATAGCCACAGGGCGTTTGGACCCACTGACGCCTGCCATTCCCACCCCCATCTATTTGCAGGCTGTTTCCTCTCCACGTCCAGTCTCAGTGTCATTGCCTCAGAGTGTCTTCCCTGACTACGTAACTTGTTCTCAATTCCTCCAGGCTCAACCGTGACTGTTCATTGAACCGTGTCACTAGGCCGTAAGTCCAGGAGGACTGGGACGGTGGTCATCTTGCTCACTGCTGCGTCCCAGAGCCCAGCACAGGGCCTGCAAGCAGATGAGACGGAGACCAAGACATTGAACATCTTTGACCCCTTACAGGAAAAGCGTGTGGACTTCCGCTTCGACCGCCATTTCCATGGAAAGGTAATTCAGAATCTCCAGGAGATGGTGCTGAGGGGCAGAGGAGGTGGGAATAGCCAGCGGAATTCCTGGAGTGAGGATCAGATGATGGCCATAACCATCATTCCAATGCCTATGCTGCTGGGAGGGTACCTGGTACAGATGGAGGGCCACATGGCCGCACTGGTCATATCACCCCATCCATGTGAAACGTCCCAGACAGGCACATCCAGAGACAGGAGTGGGTTTGCAGTTGCTAGGGGTTGGGGGTGACTTCCTATCGGGGTGATGGAACATTCTGGAACTAGACAGTGGTGATGGTTGCACAACCTTGTGAATGCTACTGAATTGTCCATTTTAGAATGGTTAGTGGTTAAATTTGTTATGTGAACTTTACCTCAACTTTTAAGGTAAACTATGGTGATGGAAGCGGGGTAGTGGGAAGGCTGCAGGTGGTGCTGGCCAGGAGGGGACTGGGTACACTGTCCAGCTCAGTCTGGGTGCCCTGCACCTGAGACTTGTTTACACTAAAGTAGCATATTTATGTTATCCTTAAATTTTAAAAGTCTGACCAAGAAAAAAAGTACGTCCCACAGATACTTATTAACTATAAAGGAAACAAGTGGTTACCTGTACCAGAGAGAAATGTCACCTTAACCAAGAGTGTTAGTTTTCTGGGGCCATTGTAATAAAGCACCACAAACTGGGCAGCTTAAAACAGGAATGTATTCTCTCTCAGTTCTGGAGGCCAGATGTCCAAAATAGAAGTGTTAGGGGGCCCTGCTCCAGCTGAAGGCTCCAGGGACGGTCCTTTCTTATCTCCTCCAGCTTCTGGTGGTGATGGCCGGCAATCCTTGGCTTGCAGACACACCACTCTACTCTGCTTCCATCTTTCCCCTGTGTGTCTTGGTCCGCATTTCCCTCTTTCCGTCAGATCACCCGTCATTACATTTGGGTCACCCCACTCCAGGATGACCTGATTTTAACTTGATTAAGTCTACAAAGACCCTATTACCAAATAAGGCCACGTTCTGTGGGGGACACTACTCAACCCAGTACCCAGGGAGTGGGACTGTGGTAAAGGCAGCAACCAAATGTAAACACATCAATGTCCAGGGTGCTGGTCCCAAAAAGCAAGCTGAGATGTGAATCCCGCCAAATTGTCAAACACACTCTGGAATCCCAGCTACTGTTTGTAGAGTAACGATGGAACTGTGGGCGTGCAGGACAGCTAGCTGGAGAGGCGTGTGGAAGCATTTAATGGCCTTGGTACTGGTTCGTCACAACTATACCCAGCGACAGACACACTGTGCAGAGAACGTGAGGATAACAGCCGGAGGTGTGGGCGCTCAGGAGATCCATTCGTCCAGCTTTTCCGTATGTTTGAAAGGTTCATAATAAAAAACCGGGATAAATAACAGCTCGTTCCTTTACACCACATTCAAAGTCCTGAGTCTCACATCTCGAATTCTGAGGTCTGGCTGGACACCGCCCCTTTGCAGATACCCCTCCCCAGCGCCCCCCATAGGCCAAGGTCTCCGCAGGTTCCGATTCTGTCGTCTGCGAAGGAGCTTTTTAATGGGGGTGTGGGTAGCAGGACAGGATGCCCCCAATGACGTCCCCAACGCCCAGACCCCAGCCTAACAGGATTTGGGGGAGGATGTTTAACCTGCGCATGCGTGTCCCCCTACCCACCTGCGTCCATCTCCCCGCCCCTCCCCACGTGACGCCGTGGGAACCTCGACCCCGGTGCCTCCCCGCTGGGGGCGCCCAGCAGCAGAGTGAGGGCTGGAGATGGGGGTCCCGGGTGGTGGGGAGAGGAGGAAGGGTGGAGAGGAGACAACCGGCTCTCAGGACCCGGGGTGTCCTAGAGAAAGAGGTCTAGGAGGGGAACCCCAGTCCCCAGGTCTGGGGTCCGTGGAGGATGGGATCCCAGCGGTCCCGGCCGGCGCACTCACCCGCACGATGTAGGAGACCCCAGGACCCAGGACCCTGGCGTCTGGGTGTAGCCAGCCGTGCGCCGGCTTGTGGATGAAGCTGCCTTTGCGGATCCACTCGTCGGCGGCGGCGTCTGGGGGCCCGACCGTCCCCCGCGTGCCCCGCGGCCCCCGCGTCCCGGCCGTCCGGCAGCGGCTGAGCGCCGGCAGGGGGCAGGGCGCGGCGCAGCGCGGCTCGCAGGCGTTCAGAACCGCGGCCGCCAGCGCCGGGACGCTAGCCGAGCCTGCGGACTCCGGCTGGGGGTCAGTGCCCCCCGCGACCCCCGCATCTCCCGCCGCCCGCGCCGCCGCCGGGCCGCGGCCCAGGAAGCCGGCCGGGGCCGCGAACTTCCACTGCGGCATGCGCGGCAGCAGCGCGCAGAAGGTGGTGGGCGCCTCGGGCTCCGGGGGCGCAGGAGGCCCGGGGGACGCGCGCCCGCCGGGACCCTGCGTCATGGCCGCGGCCGCCGGACCCAGCCCGACCCGGCGCTGCGCCTGGCGCGGAGGAGGCCCTCTCGCTCCCTCCCGCTCCCTCCCCGCCCCGGGCCCGGTGATGTCATCCACCCGGCCCAGCGCGCAGCCGCGGGGGGCTGCGCCCCTGGGACCCCGACCCTTGGCGTCCCGGCGCCTGGCAGGGCGGCTGGGGAAACTGAGGTCCGCCGAGGGCACGGCGCTGACTCGGATCCGGCAGCCAGAGAGGGAGCGATGTTTCTAACCCAGGGCCCGGGCAAAGACCCCCTACTTCGCCCGACTTAGAAATCACCTCCTTTCCTCCCTTTTTTGACTGATGAGTAAAGGAGGCCTGGAACGGGACGGAGGCGCGGTCAGAGAACAGCCCCAAACCAAAGGGTTAGTCCTCTCCATTCCCACTGTTCCAGCCGGAAGTTATTTGAAAATCAGGCCCTGCTTTATTCCCTAATGGGGAGACTGAGACCCAGAGAGGGAAGGAGGTGTGTCTGAGGGCACACAGAGGAGACTTGGACCTAGGAGTGCCGGGGTGGCCTGGCTGGGTGGGGGGCGGGCTCAGAGCAAAGCTAAGTGTCTCCTCTGCTGCCTTTTCCTGGGCCTCAGTTTCCTAGGCTGTAAGGCAGGGGCGCCGGCTGGAGTGTGGGCTCATCCTCCATTTCTAGGGAGCCCAGTCCAGCAACAACCCAACTGAGCCCTTGGGCTTGAGCCTCCCAGGCCTGCTGGCCCCTTCCGCCCCCGCCTCTCTGTCCCTAGGCAGGCCTCAAGGGTTGATTTCCTTCTGCACCGGAGAACTGGGTGTTACAGTCACCCCAACACCCAGCCTCTCGGGCTCAGCCTCGGCCGATTCCTCCTCCTCCCCCACCACCCCCCCGGCCCCGCCCCAGGCTAGGGCTGACTGCTGGGAAACCAAGGGAGGGGGCCGAGGAGCGCGGGCAGGTGGGGAAGGAGCGCGAGGCCGACTGGAGCCAAATCAATACGACCCAGAGATGAGATCACAGCCCGGCCGACGCCTGCGGGGCCCGGGAGGAGGAGACGTTGGGGGAGGCGCGTGCGGCCGCAATTGGCCCACAACGGGGCCGAGGGGTGGGGGTCGGTGATGCCACACGCCTGCGACTATCTCGCTGTGGTAGCTATTGTGCGTCTGTGGGGTCTGGGGTGAGTGGGGGTAAAGGGCGTGGCCTCTGGGTCTGTGCCAGATCCCCCATCTGGACTTGTGTGTGCCGTGTGTGGTCCACCTACTAGCGCGGACTGTGTGAGGGTCGGGTTGTGTGTATCTTGTGTGCAGATGTGAACGTGTGTGTGCATGTGAGGAGAGGGTCTGAGTTCCTCCCAGGTGTGTGTTTGGGGGATACATGTGCAGTTTGAAGTGTGTCTGTAGGGGTCTTGGTGCGTGTCCACCCAGTGGGCTGAAGGGGTGTATGGTCAACTGTGGCATCCCCAGGCTGAGAAGACCGACAGTCAGGAGAGCCAGGATCCACTGCCCGTGCTGCCCTCGGCGGCGTGTCCTCCGGGGAAGAACAATGGCAGTCTGTCCCTGCCAAACTCCTGCGCTAGGGCCTTTCTGGATTGGGGTTTTTAAGGCTGGGCCCAGGTGTCATCATACAGAGAGCTCAGTTTCATGACACCATCCATGTGTTTCTTTCCTGTTCCTAAGAAAGAATGGCAGGAACAGTGTCCTTGGGCAGGATTCAAACCCTGGCATCAGACAAACACTGCTTCATATTGTGCCCTCAGACAAGTGTCCAATCCCTCCAAAGTCCAATTTCCTCTTGGCAAACATCACCTGCGTACAGATTTGTTGTGAAGCCTAAGTGATCTTTGTCAATATTTGGAACATTGTAGAGTACCTACTGATGAATAGTAGAATACATCAAACTCATATACATCCTTCAAAACCCAACTTCCAATGTCCCTTCTTCCAAGAAGCCTACCTGGCTCCCCCAACTCAAAACCCCAAATCCCTCCTCTGGTCCTAGCCAGACCCCCAAGGGGCTGCAGAGTCAGGGGTCTGGATGTTGAGAGCAGTGTTTCAGATCTCTTTCCTGTGATGTAAACAGACCATGGGTTAAATGAACACACGTGTGTGATGCTGACAGCTCTTGGTGCCACAGAGATTTATTGGCAAGCAGCTAGACGGTGGGATGGAGAAAAGAGCTGTGCTTCCATGAGAAGCAGGGAAGAGCCCAAGTTTGGCAGAAACCTGAGCTGTGTCAGGGACCCAGGCCTTAGCGGACGGACACTGAGTTCTAGGACACAGGAAGCTCCGTCTCCAGCCAGCCAGTGGGGAGGGCCAGGGGTGTCTCTTTCTCTGCCTGGCCTGGCTTGGCCTGGCATGACCGGGAGAGAAGAAACTGGGGCGCCCCGCACAGGGCCACGGGGTCACAGCCCCCAGGGACTGGAGGAAGCAGGTGGCCTAGAAGGACCTCGAATAGTTCAGAAAAGGGGAAGGAAGGAGGTGCCTCCCCCTCCCCTGGCTTCTCCAGGAACCCCCCCACCCTGCCTCCAGCCAAAGCCAGGCCCAGTAGGGGCCTGCCCACATCCCACTTCTCTGGTAGGAAAACTGAGGCTCAGCCCAGGCTGGTATCCTGTCCCTGAGAAGCATCAGGGTGTGGTATCTGCAGCCATGGTGGCTGCCCGTTTGGAGTGTCGGATGCCCATAGTGAACGCCGGGGCCCTGGCTTTGTTCACGGTGACCTGCTCAGGGCTGTGGGTGCCAGGGCCAGGTGTCTCGTCCGGGGGGCGTGGGGCACGGGGCCGTCCCAGCATGGTGAAGGCAGGCCGGCGCTGACGGTAAGCGTTGGGGTCTGGGCTATCATATTGGCCTGGGCCTGGTATCTCAGCGGGGTCCTGTGGGGGGCGGGCAGGGGTGGTGCGGCCCACCACTGTGTAGCTAGGGCTACTGGGCTTGACGAAGATCTGGGCACCCCAGAGAGAGGGCAGGGTGTAGGCATTGGGGGCAGGGGCTGAGGTGTCCAGGGGCTGAGGACGCAGGCGGGAGCCCAGGGTGAAAGCTGGAGCAGTCCGCTGACGCAGAGGGGCCACCTTCTCTGGACTGTAGGCCCCCGGACCTGGCGTCACTTCCAGACCTGTGAGGATGGGCCAGAAGCATTGGCAATAGACAGTCCTCACCTGCTCAAAGACCTTGCTTGCATGCCCCTCCCCACCTTGTCCACATGCATCCTGGAGCTCATAGGACTTCTGAAGAAACCCTAAGGTAGTTCTCCTCCTCCCTCACTCCACACACACTCTGTTCTCTTTCAAGCCTCCAGGCCCAAGCTCAACTCTGTGCCAGGCAAGCCTTCCATTTCACATTCCCACCTCCTGGGAGCTGCTTCTCATCCTTCCATCAGCCCCAGAGTCTCCTCCTTCCTGCTACCTTCCCCAGACCCTCCTTCTAGGCAGAGCCCTCACAACCCTTCAGGGAGAGCCCCCTGCCTGGGTCTTCCCCTCTTTCCAGACATAGTCACCCTGAAGTGGGATGGTCCCCGTCTGAGTCTGACTCCATCTCCATTCTGGGGTCTTATAAAAAGCAAGGACATGTCACATCTACTTCGACTCCCAGCAGAGGCCTGATATGTGTTTGAGAGGATGAGTGAGTACAAGGATAGGTGGTGGGTGAGCGGTTGGATGAGGAGTGAATGAATAGATAGATCCATGGATGGGTGGATTAATGGATGAAAGAGTGGATGAATGGGTGAATGGACAGACGGGTGGACAGATGGATGGGTGGAGGATGAGTGGAAGGATAGATGGATGGATAGATGATAGATGGATGGGTGAGTGGTGGATGATTGATGGGCCGATGAGCAGATGAATCAGTGGATGATGAATAGATTGGGTGATAGGCGAAAAGATGAAAGGGTGAGTGGATGGGAGACTGGAATTGGGTGATGAAATCAGGCACTTTAGGTGAAAATAAGCTGTTTGCAGCCTGCGAAGGGGATTTCCACGTTTGCCACAGTGCCCAGTGCACCCCGATGCCCAGGATGAGCCCCGCTGCCCTCATGGCACCACCTGTGCACAGGGCACCGTCACCGTCACCCTTCATTGCTTCAACAGGGCACCGTCACCGTCACCCTTCATTGCTTCACTCAGGTTTTCTGAGGCCCCCTTCCCCTCTGCTGACATCTTGGGCTTTGTCATTCCAAAGACACTGAAGTTCTAAGAATTTGAGGAATGGAAGGGAAGGAGAGGACAGTGGCGAGAGAGTCGCCAAGATCCTGAAAGGGCAGGGTCCTCACAGGGCTGCACAGATCAGACACTCACCTCGAGACTTGCCCCGGCCCTGCATGGAGTAGGCAGGGGTACAGCTTCGGCCGAACCGGGTGACTTTCGGGTCCAGGAAGTAGATGGGCCCAGGGCTGGTGTCCTGCGGAGATGCTGAGGAGAGGAGCCCAGGTCCACACGGCACCTCTGATGGCCCCGCTCAGTGCCCCTGCTTCGCCCTAAGGCTCCTCCACCCTCCACTTGCCCCCAGCCTCATCTTGGAGAGTTGGGACCTCGGCCTCCTGAGATCTGACTGCCCTGACCAGGCCTGAGTTTGACTTTGTCTTGACGAGCGTTTCTGTGCCCTAGTGATCCAAGCTGTCCCATCCCTCAACCTCTCCTCTGCCACCAGCTAGGGAACTGGCTCTAGAGAACCAGCTCGTAGGTTGGTTAGACTTGCACATAAAGTGAGAATAAGCAGGCTCCGACTAAGGGTCCTTTTAGTGCCTGGGCTGGTTGACATGTGACAAGCTTAAAGGAGGGCTCTAAGTTGGACGTGTAAATCCAGCTGTGGCTCTATGAGCTGTCTCCTCGAGCCTGTGTAAGCCTCCTTTTCCTCAGTAATTGGGTAAGAACACTGAAAAGTGAGGCCAGCCATGAATAGGGTGCCTGGCACAGAGAACTTGGGAACACTGACTGTGATTGCCATTACTACTTTTTAAAAGCACATTCAGGTATAAATATATAGGAGGTAGGACAAGTATTATTCGGTGTACATGTGAACGTATGTGAGACCAGGCACACACGTGATGAAGCATGTTCATGACAAATGAGCACATCCCAACTTGTCCCATTTCCCACCTCTAGGCCTTTGCCTGTGCTGTACACTCTTCCTGGAGCTCCCGTCTTCTGAGGCCTCCACTGAACACCTACTCATCCCACAGAGCCCAGGTCCCATGCCTCCACCTCCAAGAAGTCCCCGAGCATTCAACAAAGTCTACACACTCCACCACCACCACCCCGCTGCTGATTCCCCAGGCGTGTCCTATGACGAGGATTAGAACTGGGAAGCCTGGTTGCTCTGGGCCGCAGGCTAAGTTCTTAACCTTCCTGGTGACAGATCTGACCCTGATTCCCTCACTTGCCTTCTGGAGCCCCTTGCTGCTTCCTGAGTTCTGTTTCAGTTTGGTTTGGGATCTTTGCTGATTCTGAAGGAGCCACTGCTAGCTGCCCCCTCCTAACAAGCCTCCACCCATGTGACTCAACCTCCCCATGTGGGACCCCTTCTGGACCCTAACCCTGGCCCACTTGGGACTTCAGAGCAGCTCTAGAAAATGGGGTGATGGGGTTTGTGGGCATCCATATAAAGGGCATAGGCACTGACATAGGGGACAGCTGACTGTGGCCGGGGGCCACCCGCAGCCCTGCCCTTGGCACTCTCTCTCACCCTATCGTCACTCAGTGCTGGCAGGAAAAACCTCACTGCCACAGAGGTGAGGCCAGCGCGCCCACAGCCTGCTGTCTTGCCACCCCTGCCTGTCCACACATCAAAGAACTTTCACTCTGCCCTCACCACACGCTGTGAGGTGAGCAGGGCCTGCAGAGCCCCAGGCTTGATGATGGAGAAACTGAGGCTGGCACTCACATTCCAAGCCCACTTTTCTGAGAACTGACCAGATACCCACCATTGTTGCTACTTTTAAGGCATTTAATGAATGTCTCCAGGCATTGTATACAATCCTGACAACTGTGCAAGGAATGTATTGTCACTGTTTACAGAGAAGGAAACCGAGGCACAGAGCAGTCAAGCAGCAAGAAATGTGCAAAGTGTTAAAGACAAATGCATGTCAGGTCCAACCAGCCACCTACTCCTCCCCGGAGTCTCTTCCTCAATAAGGAAACAGAACCAGAGAGACATAGTGGCTTCCTGAGATCACACAGCAAGCCAGTGGTTGAGTGGCCCTGCCTCACTCAATGGGGCCTTGGTCTATCTGGTGAGGAAATGCCCCTGGGGGAGGTTGGCAGCTCAGAAGGCCTCCCAGAACCTCCTCTCCCCACACCCCACTCCCGCCGCGGGCTGGGCTTACCCTCGCTGGGCCTCCGGAGCAGTGAGTAGGCAGGACTGGCCACCCTGGTGCAGTCGTGGTTGATGTAGCCGACAGTGGATGGCAGGACGTACAAGCCCGGACCAGAGCCTGTGACCAAAGCCCTCAGATCACGGCCTGGGGCTAGGTGCCCGGACCATGGGGCGGAGCCCAGAGCCCAGTCCCTGAGCCCCTTCCCAGGTTCCCAGCACCATCCATGGCAGGGATGGGGGGCAGGAGCTGCCTCCCACAAACAGGCATTATGAGTCTGACACGAATCACAGGAAGCGGCTGCAGGGCCAGCAGCCACCTCCTGCCTTGGGATGCACGGGCCTAGACACAGAGATACACTGTCACAGGTGGGGAAACTGAGGCCCAGACACAGACACAGATATGTTGTTACAGGTGGGGAAACAGGCCCAGACGGAGATACACTGTCACAGGTGCAATGTTTGGTGGTCTCTGCAGGAATGCCAGTGCCACAAGAGCCAGGAAATCCAGCCATGGAGTCCAACTCCAGATGTTTCATAACAGACCGGGAAACTGAGGTGCGGGCCAAGACTCTAACCACCACCCCACAGTTAACGTCAGAGTGGAATATCCAACTCACTGATCACTACACCATAAACTCTCCCTCGTGGTTTGCCTGGTGTCTGTCTTGCCAGGCCCTTGGCTGTTTTGACCACTGCTGTCCCCTCAGCACCAAGCCGGGTGCCTGGCCCACGAAGTACCTAGTTCTTGTTGGGTGGACATATGTGCAGAGCCCATGGAGACGCTGTGTCCACACCTGCCCTACTAGACAGGAAGCTGAGGTTTGGGAGCGTGCAGGGAGTCCTCGGAGGCTCCCAGAAAGGGTCCCACCACCTGGCCCCCCCCTCCATGGCCAGTGTGTACCGTTCTCCAAGGTGGCCGTCCCACAAGTCTTCCTCAGGCCGGTCTCCGGGATCTGGCACTCTGTGGCCCGCCGGCCCAGGGGTGCTGAGGTCAGCTGTGGAGCAGGGTCGCAGCTGAGGGTCCCCATGGTGATCAGGGGAGGGGCCACAGGGAGCACAGGGTCTGGCAACACCCACAGCTGGTGCTGTCTCCTCGGCTGCAGTGGCTCTGGGCCGCAGGTCTCGGCAATGTCCCCAGTCCTCGAAGCTTCTGCCGGTGTTGGCAGAGTCCGGGCCTCGCCACACCCTCCCAGGGACTGCACAGACAGCCCCTTGTCCCTCAGCAGGGAGTCTTGGGGCCTTGGCCCAAGCAGGCTGGTCGGTGGATGCTGGCCTGGAAGTGGGGCCAGGATCGAGTGTCGGCCAGATGGCTGGACGGTCCAGGAAAGAATCTGGTGTCAGCAGAGCAGGTCCCCTGGGAGCTGGCTGAGCTGGGCAGCTGGGGCCAGTGCAGGCCCCAGGGAGCTGGAGCCACAAACATGACACCCACAGCCTTATAGCAGGAGGGACTGGTGAGGTCATGGGCACTGTGGCCCCATTTCTACAGCTGGGGAAACTGAGGTGCAGCTCAAAGTCATACAGCAAGTTGGCCAACTCTGCACCAAGAAGGCAGATTCTTTCCTTCCTCCCTCCCTTCCTTCCTTCCTTCCTTCCTTCCTTCCTTCCTTCCTTCCTTCCTTCCTTCTTTCCTTCCTTTCTCCCTCCCTCCCTCCTTTCCTCTCTCTCTCTCTCTCTCTCTCTCTCTCTCTCTCTCTCTCTCTCTCTTTCTTTCTTTCTTCCCCTTCCTTCCTTCCTTCCTTCCATAAGAATTTATTAAGCACTGACTGTGTACTAAGTTCTGTTTGGGTTGGTGGGGACACAACAGGACCCATAGACAAGGACCTGATGTTCTTGGGAAGGGACAGAAAATAAATACATTAACACATGAGTGTAGTATATTAGGAAGGTGTTAAATGTGTTGTAAAACACAGAGCAGGGTTGGGAGCAGAGCGGAGCCAGCCAAGTATTAGTTCGGGTGGGATGAGGGGTCACTTCATTGAGAAGGTAAGACAAGAGGACAAGGCAATGGCCGAGCAAAGGCTCTAGGTCAGGAGCAAGGATACCAAGGAGGCGGTGTGGTCCTCCAGCCACTGCCTCCCAGAAGCCAACAGGGATTTACTCCAGCCCAGCCTAGAGTTAAGGTCCCTGTCTGCTCAGGTGGCTACCGCTGTGCCTAGCTCCAAGATGGGGCTCAGGGAAACTTGGCTGAATGGAATTCAAATCCCTGTCTCCCCCACAGTGCCCTTGCTTGCCGCTGTGTTGCCAGGCCCCTTTGCACTATGATTTTTTAACAGCGTTATTGAGTTATAATTCACTCACCACAGTTCATTTTGCAAAGTAATTTTAATGCATTCTGCAATTTTTAAACTTTGTAGTAAAAATGTTATCGTCTATGGAAAAGGTCATAAAATGAGCCTTAAATGCTTATATCGGAAAGAAAAATGATCTTAAAATCAATGACCTTAGATTCCACCTTAAAAAGTTAGAAAAAGAAGAGTAAGTGGCAGGAAGGTCAAAAATGTAACCGTAGAAGTGTGTGAAATAGAAAACTATAGAAAGAATTACAGCAACAAGTGTTGGAGAGGCTGTGGAGAAAAAGGAACACTCATACACTGTTGGTGGGAATGCAGACTGGTGCAGCCGCTATGGAAGGCAGTGTGGAGGTTCCTCAAGAAATTACGAATAGAATTACCATACGACCCAGCAATCGCTCTCTTGGGTATCTACCCAAAAAATTTGAAAGCATTTCTCTATAGAGACACGTGTACTCCAATGTTCATTGCAGCTTTGTTTACGGTGGCCAAGACATGGAAACAACCAAAGTGTCCTTCGATAGACGAATGGATAAAGAAGTTGTGGTACATATACACAATGGAATACTATTCGGCGTTAAGGAAAGATGATATAGGAACATTTGTGACAACATGGATGGATCTTGAGAGTATAATGCTAAGCGAAATAAGTCAGACAGAAAAAGCAGAGAACCCTATGATTTCACTGATATGTGGTATATAAACCAAAAACAAGACAAACAAATGAGAAACAAAAACTCATAGACACAGACAATAGTTTAGTGGTTACCAGAGGGTAAGGGGGTGGGGGGAGGGAGATGAGGGTAAAGGGGTCAAATATATGGTGATGGAAGGAGAACTGACTCTGGGTGGTGAACACACAATGGGATTTATAGTTGATGTAATACAGAATTGTACACCTGAAATTATGTAATTTCATTAACAATTGTCATCCCGATAAATAAATTTAAATTAAAAAAAAAGAAAGAAAGAAAGAATTACAAAGCCCCTCCCCAAAAGCTGGTTCTTTAAAAGAATCAACAAATTTGATAAACCTCTCTCCAGACTGATGAAGGACACAGAGGAAGGCACAGATCAGCAGTATCAGGCATGCAGGGGACACCCGTGCAGACGCAGCCCTGAGAGCTGTATCGCACCGCTCCTTACGAGCATCATCTGTCCAGGTACCACAGCATCTCACTGAGGCAGACACTGGGGCTAAACCTCCTCACTGATTACAGGTCGGGAAACTGAGGTTCAGGGAGCAGAAGCAACACATGAAAGTCCCTCAGTAACTCAACAGCAGAGCTGGGACTTGAACCCAAGACTCTTTGACTCAGCTTTTAATCAAAGCTAAGGGTCCAGGTCTTCTCCCAAGTTCTAATGCCAGCTCAGCTTTCGGAAAATGCTGAAAATCCACCGTGGATTCCTGCAGTCCTAAGGATAAAAGCCAAGCCCTCACTGTCAGACAGGGTCTCCTGTCCTCTCTGGCCTTGCCGCCACGCCTCAATCCTCACTCACTCCACTCTGGCCACATTGGCTGGCTGGCTATTCCTCGAGCCACCTACACAGTCCCCACCTGGGTACCTGCACCTGCCCGTCCTTACCTGGACACTTTGGCCAACAAAGGAGGCCACAGTCGGCTCCAGCCTCAGTCACCTGTGGGCCCCACCACTGGACGAAACATGTGCTGTTTTCCAGGAGCAGCAGAAATTCAGAGCTGTGAACAGAACTGGGCACTGAGGAGAGGAATGACAGAGAGCTACCCCAACGTCTCTCCTCCCATCAGTCAGAGCCTCCTACTGACCAAACCTGGCCAGAAGTGCATGAGCCTAGGGCCCCACCACTGAGGTCAGCCAGGGACAGAGGGGACAAGGGTCCCTGTGGAGGCTGTTCCCTGAACGCAGCCGACCCCATGCTCAGCACCCCCAGCCCAGGTTACGTCAGCCTGCCATGGAGTGCTAACCAGACTTGGGGACTGCCTCCCCATTGTACCTTGGAGAGGAACCAGGAGCTAATATACAGAGGCGGGTCAGACTGAAATGGTCACCGGAGCCTGTGAGGGCGGCTTTGAGGACTTCAGGGCCCGGCCATCTCACCAGACTAAGCTCAGCAACCCCCTCCCGCACACACACACCGCCGCCCCCGTGGCTCGGCTTCTCTCTGTGACTCTTCCAAGTTCAACTTAGAGCTCTTCCCCAACTGCTAAGTAAATGGCATTTAAATGAGATGCTAATTGATTCAAAGCACATGCAAACAAGCCATGGTTTTAATCCAATCTGATTCATTGACAGAAGAGAGCAAATCAGAAAAACAGAAAAAAGAAGCCAGGATTGGGAGTGAGAGCAAGAGGCTGCCACCAAGCACCCAGGGAGGGACTGCACTGCCTCCGGCCTCAGGACCCTGGAGGCTCAATACAGTGCGTGTTCCCTACATTATAGGTCTTATCCTACTTAGTAATTCATCCAGTGTTTACCTGTGTGCCCACTGTGTGCCAGGTATGGTTTCCAGGAGGGAATTCCCACCAGTTCTCAGGAATTTTTTTCACTTTCCCCTTCCCGAATCCCAAGATATAAACTGTTTTCTGTTCTCCATGATGAATCGTTCCCACAAAGTGATGGCCAACACTACCAACCACCTGGGTTCAAGGAGCCAAATTTCCCGATTTCCCGGCCAATTTTTCTCAGGATTTGGGAACAGGAAAGCGAAAAAAATTCCCAAGAACGGGTGGGAATTCCTGCCTGGAAACCCTAGCGATACATAGGGAAAATGTCTAAGAGATACATTGTGAATAGTACGTTTATTTCCCATTGTGGGTATTACTGGGTTCAAGGAGCTGATTTTCCCGATTTCCTGACCAACTTTCCTCAGGATTCGGGAATGGGAAAGCGAAGAAATTTCCTGAGAACGGGCGGGAATTCCCGCCTGGAAACCCTAGTGCCAGGCACTGGCAGGTGCTGGGGAAATGGGCATGAGCAAAACACATAAACTCCCTTTCTCACATTTCTGTCAAGAGAGGCAGACAAATATGTGAGTTTCACATTGCTTTAGAAGGCAGGTAATGCCTAGGAGACAGCGCAGGGGCCGGGAGGACAGGAGGTGCAGGAGTTTGCAGTTTGAAATGGGGTGGTCAGAGGAAGCCTCGCTGAGAAGGTGACATTCCAGCAGAGACCTGAAGGAGGTGAGGAGGGAGCCAGGGGGAGGTCTGGGGAAAGGACACTCTAAGCCGAGGGCGCAGCACGTGCAAAGGACCAGGGGCAGGTCTGTGCCTGACATGTTGAGGAAAGAGCGGGCAGGCCTGCGTGGCTAGAGCAGAGTGAGTGAGGGGACAGAGGGAGGCGATGAGGGCAGGGAGTTGACGGGGCAGGTCGTACAGGGTCCCGTGTGCGCAGGAGGACTTGGGCTTTTACCCCAAGGGACAAGGTACGTGGAAGCCGAGGAGGGCGGCCTGCAGAGCACAGACGCGGCAACTCGGTGCTCCTTTGCGCCCTCTGGTGGCTTCTGGGCGGACAGGCCGTGGGGGTCCGAGGGCCAAAGCGGACTCAGGTGCTCACCGGCGTCCTCTGGTGGTTGCGGAGAAGAACAGATCTCGTGGGCGGTGCGGGGAAACCCGGGCGGAGCGGCCTGCGCGGGACTAGGAGGAATAGGGAATAGGGGGATGGGGGAGCGGATAGTAGCTCCACCCAGGTGGGGGTGGAGGAGGGAGGCACAAGCTGGTGGGTTCGGGGTCTATTTTTAACCTGAAACCCGCAGGGTTTGCGACAGATTTGATGTGGGAACTGAGGGAACTAGAGGTGTTGAGGCTGCCTCCAGGATTTGGGACTGAGAACCCGGAGGATGGAGCTGCTGTGAGGAGGGGGCGCAAGATGTCGGAAGGGCAAGTTTTAGGAGATCAAGGGTTCAGTCTTGGAACTGTGAGTTTGGGGCTCCGGTGGGAGATGCACGTGGACACTGGTGGGCAGCCAGCCGTGCAGAACTGGGTTGTTGTCTATGCCGTGCAACAAATTCCCCGAAACGCAGTGGCTTAAAACAACACATGCGTTTATTATCTCTCAGTTCCGATGGCGATGGAGCGGGTCCTCCCCCCCAGGCTGCATTGACGGTGTTGGCCAGCACTGGGGGCTCATCAGGAGGCCGGACTGGGGAAGGCGTCCCTCTCAGCATCCCAGGTCATGGCAGGATTTATTTGCTTGACATAGGACTGGGGGCCCTTTTGGGCTGGCTGCGGGCTGGAAGCCACTCTCAGCTTCTAGCCATGTGGCCCCAAGGAAGGTGGGAGCCACAAAGGGTCTGGGCAAAGGAGGGGTGTGGCCAGGTGAGAGAGTGAAGGAGGAGTCAGAATGGCTGCGGCGTTCTTTAGTGTTCATTATCCATTTCTCCCGTGCTTCCCCGGGAATAACATGCATGCAAACACATGCACAAACGCACACCCACAAGAAGCAGCAGGAGCTGTGCCCCTGGTGTCGTGAGAGTCCAGGGCATCACTTGCACATGGCAAGTGCACGACAAATACCTACTGAAGGGGGGAAGGGGAGGTCTCATCCACGTTGTTGCTACTACTGGGCTGAGTTCCCACCACCCTTTTCTAAAACCATTCGGGGCTGAAAGTGACGATGCGCCCCCAGGAGGCTGGGTTTATCATATGACAAGTTGTTTTCTGTTCATGGCAGCCAGGTGTTCACAGAGGCCTCCACGCCAGACAGGTGTCAGCTCACAGTCTGTTCCCGCAGGCACCACGATTTGTCACTGTCCACCTCCCCAGGGACTTGAAATTGTCCTTTGTCCAGTGGCCAGCCCCCTGACTCAGACTCACGCGCCTCTGTGGCCGCCTGCCCCTTTGTTCAGCATGGACTCTAACAAGAAAGCCTTGTTCTTCTCAAAGGACAAAAACGCAGAGAACCTGCCAAACTCTCTCTCTGTCTGCCTCCACCCCAGAAAGAGCTGGCTCTCTACATGGGACCGAGCAGGGATGGGATCAGCTCTCTGTTCTGCTGGGTACCCAGCTGCATGTCCACCAAGTCCCCATTTTACAGATGAGGACACTGAGGTTCAGAGGAAGAAAAGGCTCGCATTCAAAGGACTGGGGGTCTGGAGAGGGGTCCCAGCAGCCTCTCCTGGAGCCCACAAAGTCCAACCCAAGCAGGTCCTTTCTCCTCTCTCTTGCTATTTCCATCCCTCTGGTACAACCCCTCTGGTTCCATTGCTTTTCTAGAACACACTAGGAAGCCAGCTGCAGCCTCAGGTCCTTTGCACTCACCATACTTTCTACCTGGTACCCCTTTCCCACATAGATGCTTGCTAGTTCACTTCCTTCAAGTCTTTGTTTAAACCCCTCCATCTGAACAAGTCTTACTCTGATCATCCAATTCAATTCTACAACTTACCCCAGCTCCCAGCTCCACACTGCCACTCCCCCTTCTGTCTTACTTTTCCTTTGTTCCACAGCCCTTATCACCAGCTAATGCAGTGTAGCATTTACCAGTTGCACATTGGTGGGCTGGAGTTTGTATGAGCCGACTTAAACTGTTAAATTTGCAGTTTTGTGAAATCAGTCCTTGCGGGAGTATTTACACCACAGGAATCTGCACATAGTACAGAGGAGGGCTTTTTGCCCTGGAGAACCAGCCGTTCAACACTTAGAGGCACACAGCTGCCTGCTTATTATGCTTAGTGTTTGTGGCCTCTGGTTCTCTGCCCCCGTTAAAATGTAAGCTTCTTGGGGCAGGGGTCTACCAACCTTGCTCTCTGCTGTCACCCTGGCACCTGGAACAACGCTGGGCACCTAGTAGGCACTCAAGTATTTGTTGAGTTGGTGAGACTCTCATCCCTAGCAACTGCTCAGATTCTGACACCAGGGCCCTCGTGACAAAACCAGCCCTCAACGCCCCCTGGTCTCTAGCACCCTTAAGCCATTCCCCAGAAACATCCTCCTACCCTTAGATCAAACAGTCCAGTTCCCTAGCACCTTGACTCTAGGCCAGGCAGTAAGACCCTGGCAGCCTTGGCAATATGACTCCATCCAAGCAACACGGCCCTTGTCATCCTGATCCCAGACCCACTCGAGATGCCCTAGCAGCTCCTGGTATCGCGATCCAAGTCCGGAGGGTGACAGAGCAGAAACACTATGGCCTCGTTCCTTTGTGCTTTCACTCAGAACCTATTTATTGAGCGCCTGCTGCCGTGTGGCTTGGGAGATGCAGGAACATTCTGGCTCTCTCGAGGCTTCCCAGTGACCTGCCCTGTCCCTGGTCCTAGACAATGCAATGCAACCAGAGAACTAGGGGACGGGGAGTTGGTTTACAGAAGCACGACGGCCTTGTCACGAATATACGAGGGAGGCACCCGGTGCGCGCATCTCCTCACGCCCGTTCCCCAAACTGCAGAGTCAGGTCTCTCAGGGATGCGACGATCCGACAGGCGAGCCAAGGGCTCGGGGCTAGAGCGGTCCTGAGGTGCGCGTGGCCTTGCTGAAAACGCAGCCCGGAGCCGGAGACCGCCCACCCGGGGCCCGCGGCATGCTGGGAGTGGTAGTCCGGCAAAGGCGGGGCGGGATCAGGGGCTGCCGGGACTTGTGGGCGGAGTCGGTGCGTGCGCAGTGACCCGCCCGGGCCCGGCGTTGGTGACGTCAGCGAGAGTCCTGGCCGGAACCCGAAGGTCCCCTCGGCGCTGGGCTGCAGGATGTGGGCGCCCCACAGGATCAAGCCGAGCTGGGTGTGGCGGCCGGGGCACCTTGACCAGCGAGAAGCAGCGGATGAACCGCAGCGTCCTCTGGCCTAGAAGATCGTCCCCAAGGATGGCCGTGCTGTGGGTACCCAAGTGCCAGCCTGATCTCGGACCCTCAATGTCAGCCGCACGCAGACCATGAGCACCAGCCCGATCTGGGACCCCGCCCCTGATCGCGAGCCTGACCCAGAGCGCACGACCGGTTTGGAACCCACCCCCCAGCACGATCGGGGCACCCCCGGCCCATCTGGACCAGCTAGGACTCCCAGTCTCAGAAGCTGAACCCTGGCTCCATTCCCTACACACGAGCCTCAAACCCAGCCTGGTCCACCCAGGCCCCTAACCAGACAGCCAGGCATAGCCCTGCAACCCCCGTTTCCCTACCCTCCCTGCAGAGCCACCTTGATGGGCTCTGAGATCGGCCCCACCTCATCATCTCGATCCTGCCCAAGCGCCCTGGCCCGCCTCATGTCGCAAGTGCAGACCCTGCGCCTGAAAGAAGCTCTTTGGGCAGAGAACTTCCCTGAGGGGGTCTGGTCTGGTCGCTGACCATGACCCCCGTCCCTCTGTTACAGTCAGGCACACCTGATTCTCCCAAGCCCTCCACCAGTGTCCTGTCCCACCCAGGGTTTCCCAACCTCTGGCATTCCCAGCACTGCCGGCATTGGGGCTTGATGTCTCTGGGCACTGTGGGGTGTTGACCCTGGTTCCCACCCACTTGATGCCAGAAGCACCCCCAGTCATGACCACCACAAAAGTCCCAAGATGCCATCCAGCAGAGGGACAGAATCATTCCCAAGTGAGAACCACTGTCCCAATCCCCTAAAACAACAGGTGTTCCCAGGTCTCAGCCTGGGATGAGGGGGAGAGGGGAGCTTGCCACAGTACCAAAGAGTATTTCCATCCTGTGCTCCAGATGGAGCCTCCTCCGCCCCCCCCCGCCCCCCCCCCCCCCCCCCCCGCCAGAAGTGGAAGTCTGGCTGAACAGCTCACTTACATCTCCAGCAGCCACATGGAAAGACAAAAAAAATGGCTGGCATACATAAAATAAAATGAGCTTTATAAAATGTAAAATGTACTTTATTAAACCAGTGTTGACCTTGAGAAGAATACCTGCCAGGAAGGATTCGTTGTGGTAAACTGGGCCCAGATTCATAACCAGAGTCAAGCAGCCATTGTTTACAGGGGCCTCTCACCCAAGCTGCATGTTTGTTGTTAGAGAAAATCCACAGACTGGGCTGCCAGCCTCCTGCGCTGTGCTCCTGCAGGGTGAGTCACCCTTACTTACCAGAGAGCTCCTAGGATGGAAACTCAACCAATAGGACTTCGACTTCCCTTGTCCAACCAGAACTGTGCAGCTATATCTTTATTAATACCTTTACTGACCAAGCAAAGGGGTTTCATTCCAACCAATCAGAAAAGTGACCTTTTGGACCAATCAAACTGAGGATTCGGAGTCCTCATTTGCACTGAAATGAACTGGAGTTGCAGCCTGCACTGTCTATGGTGGAGGGCACTTTCACCTTCCATTGAGGATGATGTTCCATCCCCTGAAGTTTTCCAATAACTGAATTGAGTATCTGTTTTTAAATTGAAGTTTAAAAATTGCATTTCAGGTGGTCAGTACCCGAGAGTGACTGGCGGCTGTGACCTGGCCTGTCTGGTGTCACATCCCGGACTGGGTCCTCCTGGGGTTGTAGCCAGGCTTGAAAACTGCATACGGCAGGCCCAGTTCTAGTTCTGGTACTACCCGCAAAGTCTTCTGAACTATTTGAATGAATTGTCACCACCCAGTCTCCTCCATGAGCCATTCTCCTGTCCCCTCCCTCCACCCACTCTGAGCTCTTGGAGCTCCTCTTATCCCTCAGCACAGCCAACTGGCCCTGCAGCCCAACACCCACAAGAAGCTCAGCGGAGGGTGCCTGAGCTGCCCCCCAGGGAGCTGCTGCTGAAGGATAGCATAGCCCGAGAGAGCCACAGGGCCTGAGGTCAGGGGTGAGGCTTCTGGGGGCCCCAGCCCCACCACTGGATAGTGGAGTCAGCTCCCCCAAATTTGCTCTCACCAAGATGTGCCTCCCTGCCCTGGGGGCAGGTGAGGGGCTTGGGCACCCTCAAGGCCCCCTACCCTCATATGTCCAGCTCTCTCGGGGTTGCCATCCTGAGTCCCCCACTCCAGCTTTGGGGCCTTCCATCTAGTCATCTGAACCCAGACCTCACTGCTCAAAGCCTCCACTCCCTTTGTCACTCCTAACGACCTAAATCTCTGGCCTGCAGACAGCACCTCAAGCCAGGCAACATGCAGACCCTGGCTCTGACAGCCCTGGGATGGCCACCTGCCATCACCTATTTCACCAAACTTGGGTTCAGCTTCACAGACAGTCATCAAGCAACATTGTCTTCACAGGCATTCTGTGTTGGTCATTCGGGGTCCTGGCCCCCGAGCTTGGTGTGCTGGATGTCACCCCTCCTGCCATGCTCCCTCAGCCTAGCTCAGCCATGTAATTTTAGGAGTCAGCAGGGGATCAAAGGCCTGATGGACTGGAACTGCCCTTCCCACTCTAGAGCCTTCTGAGTGGTTGTTAAACGATGACACACAGCCTCCCACTGTCCCTGAGACCCACCGAAGCAGGGAATGACCCTGGGGGGCAGGGTCTGGGGTCGTCCAGCGCCAGAGCTGGGTAGGGGAACCTGGAGGTGGTCCTGAATGACAGCCCATCCTGAAGAAAGCCACGATGCCCCCAACTGACCGGTGATACAAATGAGGGGAGCTTGCCCAGCCCAGATGGGAAGGATGTCCGTGGAAGGAGCAAGCATCTCCTGGGGCTCCCTCTCCTGGACAACCTCCTTGGCCCAAGTCCCCTGCAGAGCAGCACCACTGCTGTCAATGGGAAGGTGGACCCGGAGGCCGGATGTCGAGTCTTAAAGTGGGGGCTGGGACCCTCTGTGGGAAGAAGTCTTCCGGCCTAGGCTGCTAAGGACTTCCTCCTGGGTGGGGACAATGCCGGGAAGGGGGATAGAGGGCGGGCTGTGCCGGAAGCCCAGCGTTGGGGGCGCGGGTAGAGCATGGACCTCAGCTGCCTACCTGGGGGCTCCCATGGGCTCAGTCTCCCAGGGAAGAGGCCACATGTCCCAGGTGCAGGTGGGAAATCAGCTCTGGCCCGTGGCTTGCCCCCAGTGCTGGCCTTAGGCTCCCAAGGGACCCCCTGCCCCTCCCTCTCTTCTCCCCCTTCCCTCTGTCTTCCTCTCCCTCTCCCTCTCTCTCTCTCCCTCTCTGTTTCTCTCCAGCCCTTCTTTCCCCCCTCACCCCAAGCTCCACCTCTGCCCAGAGCTTTGTTCATATATTCAGCCCACCTGCACTCAGAGAGGTTGTCACTGACCCCCCACCCCCCACCTCAAATCATGGGCTGCTTCTTCCGGTGTTGTGTCGATGTGAAAGCTCACCGGTCACACATAGGTAGAGCTCAGATCTTGGAGCATGGAATGGGCGGCATGGCGGGGAGGCAGGGCCCAGAGAGCTGGGTCACGCCTTCCAACGGGCCTCAGCTGCGGGGGCAGCAGGAAGCAGGGTCAGGGGCTGGGAAGAGGCCTATTCAGCGGGCCCGCTGCCCCCCGCCCGGGTTAAGGGCCCAGCTTCCCAAGGAGGGCCCACACCTCCGGCCTGGGGAGGCTGAAACATGGAGTCCACCTTCCTGTGTGGCCTTTCCCGGCACGGTGGAGGGGTGGGTGGGGCCAAGGAAGACAGACTAAATTCACACTCCTGGACGCTGGCCTTGCTAGGTCTCACTTACCCTCTTCTGCTCCCACCCCTTCGAGCCTCAGTTTCCCCCCCTCTGCTCCCAGCCCCTGTCCTCTTGGGTCTTATCAGGGATGTTAGAAACCCCACTGCCTGGCTGCTCAAGGCAAGGACCACAGCCTGAGGTTGACCGGGGGCAGACCAGGACGCCTCCCTTCTTTTCCTCCTGTGCCTGCTGCGATGGGGTCCAGGGGGTCACAGCAGACAAGATCGCCCCAGTACCAGGGGCGTTGTTCCTTCAGCTACACGATCCCATAAGGCTGCAAGGAGAGTGCACCGGGAGAAAGTAAAATAGAGGAGGAGGCGGTGGGATGTGGTTGGGGAGGATTCTGAGGAGGCAGCGTTTGGGCAGAGACTGAGTACGGTGAAGGCCCAAGCCGTGCGAAGGCCCTGAGGCTGTCCGATCCCCAGGGCTCCCGCCAGCGAGGAGTTGGGTTTTTTCCTTTGTGCCACAGGCAGTCTTGGGGGGTGTCGGTGCGCTCAGAGGACTGCTTCTAAAATCGGCCGGGGGGTGGGGGGGCAGACCGGGAACTCGGGACTAGGCTGAGGAGTCCCCGGAGCTGGAAAGCGGTTGCTCTCCACCGCCCCCGCGCGGCCGCGTGGGGAAGTGAAGGCCGACCTCCGGCCCACCGAGCGCGCGCGGGCGGCGCCCACCGTGGGCTTTGTTCCGACTTCCATTCACGGGACCTCGACGGTCACCCCTCTCGGGCCCCATCTTCCGATCTTTCCGTCTGTGAAAGTGAGAGCTGGAATTGGCCCATACCTTCCCGCGGTCTCGGCTCCGGCCCTCCATCTCTGGTCCCCAGTCCCTGCCTCTCTGTCGCCTCCAGGGTCGGGGGTCAGGGCGGGGAAACCCCCTCGGGAAACCCCGGGGGAGCAGCTGGAGCGGGAGGGGCGTGGGGGGACGGGGAAACAGGGTCGTGAGGCGGCAGGAAGTACCAGGGGCACCACTATTTAAGCCGCCTCCTTCGAGGTCAGGGAACAGAGCAGGGAATCCGGCATGGAGAGGGGCCTCTTCCTAGTGCTTCCCCTCTTCCTGGGGCTCCTCCAGCAAGGCCGCGGTGAGCAGGCGGGGGCTCCGCGAGGGTAGGGGGCTCGGAAGAGGGCAGACAAGGATGAACTCGGCGAGCCAGGTGGGGAGCTTCAAGGGAGGTGATGGGATGTAGAGGGTGGCCTTTGGGGGCTGGGGTGGGGGGCGGGGCGGGACTGAGAGCACTGTCTGCCCGCAGGTGGGCCCCTGGAGGTGGAGCCCCGCGAGCGCGTGGTGGTGGTCGCAGTGGGCGGGTCTATGCAGCTCACCTGCCGCCTGGACTGCGAGGGCCCCAGGGCCGCCTCGGTGCAGTGGCGGGGCCTGGACACCAGCCTAGGCGCCGTGCAGTCGGGTTCTGGCAGCAGCGTCCTTTCGGTGCGCAACGCCTCGCTGTCCACGGCGGGGACCCGCGTGTGCGTGGGCTCCTGCGGGAACCTCACTTTCCAGCAGACCGTGAAGCTCCTGGTGTTTGGTGAGACCCCGTCCCTCCTCCCCTCGCTGCCTTTGCACATTCAGGACCTACCCAGCAGCCCTGCTTTGTCTCTGTCCCTATGCCACCTCTTTCTGAGAGCCTTCCTGGATTGCCCATCTCAACCCCACTCAAAGCCTGCGTCGAAGCTTCTGAGTTGCTTTGTAATTCGTTCCGACCTACTGGTGTCACCCCTGCCGGCCTCCCAGCCTTCACTCCCTCATCCCCAATCCTCCCATGACCGAGCCCCTGCCCTTTCTGCTCAGGACTCCTCTCCAGCACCTTATATTCTATATTCTAGCCACACAGGGTGTGGCTCCTGGGTCTCCCTGTCCCTGTGCACCAGCGGTCCCCACTTCCCCCTGCCCCTCCCACCCTCCCGTCCCTCCTCCTCAGGGCCCAGTCCTGACCCTCTGGGCTCAGCCCACTCCCCTCTAACCCTCCTCACACAGCCTTCCCAGACCAGCTGACTGTCTCCCCAGTGGCCCTGGTGGCAGGGTTGGACCAGGAGGTGGCCTGTACAGCCCACAACGTCACACCTGCCGACCCTGATGCCCTCTCTTTGTCCCTGCTCCTGGGGGACCGGGAACTGGAGGGGGTGCAGGCCCTGGGCCGGGAGGAGGAGGAGGAGCCCCAGGAGGGCGAGGACATGCTGTTTAGAGTGACAGAGCGCTGGCTGCTGCCCCCACTGGGGACACCTGCCCCATCTGCCCTCCACTGCCAGGCAACCATGAGGCTGCCGGGCTTGCAGCTGAGCCATCGCCAGCCCATTCCTGGTGAGTCTGTGGGGTCCTGGTTGGCCTGCTTCTTAGTGTCCCCCAGGAAGTGAGCGAAGTCACGCCACTCAGGTCCTATGAGCCTTGATAAGAGGAGTCCAGCGGCCCTTCTGGAATCCTGGTTCTGCCCCTCACCTGCTGGGTCTGGACAGTCACAGTACCATCTTTAGTCTGGCCCCTGGTGGAAGCCAGCGTGATGCTTCTCACTCATTTATTCATTCATTCAACAGATTTACTAAGCACTTACTTTGTTGCCAGGCCCCATGAGCTCCCATCCCTGCTCTGCCCTCCGCCCTGGTCCCCCCCCCCCACCCTCGCCCCAGTCTGTCCTCCCCACAGCAGCCACTGGAGGGCGCCTGTGAGCACCAGAGTCAAGTCCTGTTCCTGCTCTGCCCACCACCCTTCCGGGCCCCCACCTCCCTCGGGGTAAAAGCCCAAGTCCTCCCCGCCATTCACAAGGCCCTGCCTGACCTGCCCTGCCCTGCCCTCACCTCCTCCGTCTCTCCCACTTGCTCATTCTGCTCCAGCCACACAGGCACAGACCCGCCCTGGGGGCCTTAGCACGAGCTGTGCTCACTATTGGGAATACTTTCCCCAGATCTGTATTTCCATGGCTCCCCCACTCACCTGCCTCAGGTCACCTTTCCAGTGAGGCTCCCCCTAACCTCCATCTCCCCCTCACACTTGTGTATACACACACGAGCCCTTCTCTTTCCCTATTGAATGTTTATTGACACCTTTTATCAACATCTAACATCCTATATGTTACCTTTTTTTTTTTCCATTATCTGTCTCCCCTGCTTTTGGCTTCACCGAGATAGGAGTGTGTCTGCCATTCATGGCTGTGTGCCCAGTGGCTAAAACAGCGCCGGGAGCATAGTGGGTGTTCAATAGGTACATGCTGAATGAATGACTAACTGTTCCCATGGTGCCCAGCACATAGCAGCTGCACAATAAATACTTGCTGGGTGATGAATGACTGAAAACATTTGCTATGGGGCTTGGCACACAGTAGGTGCTTGGTTTGTGTCGGACGCGCCCTCCCCTCTCTCCATCTCCCAGTTCCATAATAATAAAACCCACTGTGCTCACTGACCCTATATTCTGGGAGCACGTGAACCTTGGGAGAGGGCTGTCACTCCATTTACAGGAAAGTGAGACATGGCGATTCAGAAGCCCCATCAGGGTTGGGGGGGCTGCAATGGACCCCGACCCCACTCCTACCTACTGGGACACACTGCAATTTGCCCAAATGGCCTAGGGTGCGGCTCGGAGCAGTTCTGGTCCAACCCTGTGAGCACTGTGGTCCCGACGGAGAGACAGGCAGTAGCAGGGGCCTGGGGCAGCAGGGAGAAAAACGGATGCCCTCTTTTCCAGTTCTGCACAACCTGACCTCCCGGGAGCCCCCTGTCATGACCTCCCTGGAGGCTACCCTGGATCAAGGTTCCACCCACAGCCCACTGAGTCTTGGCAAGCCTGGGAACAGCTCCACCGGACCCTGCCTCCCTGAGATCCACCAGTCGCCAGTGCCAGGGGGGCTGGAGCTGCTGTGTGAAGCGGCTTGTGGCCCTGGTGTAGCTGTGCACTGGACGCAGGCTCCTGGTGATCTAGCGGCCTATGAGAGGAGGGAGGCCGGGGCCCAGGCTTGGCTGAGTGTGCTGTGGGCTGCATGCAACCCTGAGGGCTGGTTCCAGTGTCGCCTGGACCCAGGGGGCCAGATGGCCAGTCTGTACGTGGTGCCGGAAATCTGTGAGTTTGGGAGGCTGGGGAGGGTGCTGGGGAAGCCTGAGAGGGAAGGAAGCCTTGAGTCAAGACCTTAGACAAGGAGGTGCCCTGCCCAGCCTCTGTTTCCCCAACCGTCCAGGGGGCTTCCCCAACACTATAAGATTAGTTCCCTGGCATGGCGATGACTGTAAATTTCAGGGACCATGTAGATTTCACAGCAGTTCGTAAACTCTGACCTTTATAGACTACAACAGCCTGTGGAATGAAAAGTAGAATATAACCATTTAGATCATTTCAAATTGTATAGTAGAAAAAAGTAAAAATAAGTTAGATATTTCATTGAATGCAATATATCTCAAATATCATCATTTCAACATGCAATCTGTAAAAAGGTATGAACGAGACATTTTACGTTCTTGCAATGTGTGTTGATCTCTCCACCCAGATGAGGAGCCACATTTCAAGCACATGTCGAGTGGCCACCATACTGGACAGCCCACTTGTAATGATAATGTCCTACGTACTTTTCAAAAGACTCACTCCAAAGTCCTTTGGATACTCCAAAGGTTTTGTACATTTCAAAAGACATTCTAAGTTGTTAAGTCCTGTGTAAAATTTTGGGGAACTCAGTAAATTTGGACGCCCCTAGTAGGATCTGCTGAGCTTCTCCTCACAACCTGCAAAGAGATGTTCAGGCTCCTGATGCTTCTCTCTCCAGGCCTCCCCCTCACATCCGAAGCGCTGTGGACAGGCAGCTTGGTGCTGGGGCTGCTCTTCCTGGTGTTTCTCACCTACCGCCTGTGGAAATGCTGCTGGGCCCGCCAGCTCCTTGGGTCCTCTGCCCTACCTGGACCAAATTGAGGGGGCTGGGCAGTGGCCCCTCTTGAAGTGGCCTGCCTTTCCTTCCAATCAGTTGTGCCTGGAGGACATTTGCAGGGTTCTGGACAGCATGAAGCCTGACCGCGGGCCCTTCATCATCCTGATGGTCAGCATATCCAGGCTACTGAGCTGGCTGGGGGGAGCCACCCCCAACTGGAGAATAAAGAGCCATCTGCTCTGATCTCAGTGCTTGCTGTAGTGGTAACCGGGACCCTGAGACCCTCTGCCCTGGGCAACTCCCAGAGAGCTAGAATGGACATTTACCCCAGACCCACTGGGCCAGGAGGTGGGGGGGGGGAGGAGTGTGCACTCTGCCTGGGGCGGAAGAAGCCAAATGCTGTGCCTTTCCCTGGGTGCAGGGATGCCACAGCTTCAAGAATAAGCAAGCGGGGCCGGCCCACTGGCTCAGGCCATTGGAGCTCCGTGCTCCTAACTTCGAAGGCTGCCGGTTCGATTCCCACATGGGCCAGTAGGCTCTCAACCACAGGTTGCCAATTCAACTCCTCGAGTCCCCCAAGGGATGGTGGGCTGTGCCCCCTGCAACTAGCAACAGCAACTTGACCTGGAGCTGAGCTGCAGTTGGTGTGCCCTCCACAACTAAGACTGAAAGGGCAACAACTTGACTTGGAAAAAAGTCCTGGAAGTACACACTGTTCCCCAATAAAGTCCTGTTCCCCTTCCCCAATTAAAAAAAAAAAAAAAAAAGAATAAGCAAACGGGTGTCCTCAAAAGAAGTGGAGGACGTATTTGGTAGGACAGTGTGGACGGACACAGAAGAGCAGTTGCCTATTAAGGGAGGTAAGGAAAAGGGAGAGACGAGACAAGGACTGGAAATGAGATCAGCAGATGCCAGGGACTTGAGCCTGCGGGCACTGAGTAGCTCTGGGCGAGTTGAGCGCGCTAGAAGATGCGGTGTGAGAAAGACCTCCCCGGTGGTGATGAAAGGTAACAGCCTGGGACCGTGAACTGCAGACTGTGGGTAGTCCACTCATTCCTAGAACGTACACAGGGAACTAGGGACGGTGGGCGCCCAGAGAAGACCCCTGACGCAGCCTATTGGGTGGCTGGAGCCGGGGAGTGTCCCCACAAAGAGAGCTATACACTCAGACCAAGATTGGGTTACGTTGAGGGCCAGGCTGAGCTCAAAGACGAAAATCAGAAAAAGAGAGTTTGGTGGCGGTGCTCAGTTCTTGAATCCAGGTGGATCCACCTGACGCGCGCCCCGGCTTCTCTGGTAACCGAGGAAACTGGTTGTTAGGGGACCATGCTGAGGAAGGACTTGCCCACTGAGAAGATGGCAGCAATCCGGCTTCATGCAAGAAACCAATCCTTTCCTTGGGAGCCATCTTGGAGTCTGGCAAAGTTCGGTTCCGGACGTAAGCCAAGAAAACCGAGGACAGGTAGAGGAAAGCAGAAGCAGAGTACCAATTAAAACCTAGAGAAAAGAGTGGCCGGCACTAATTACTTCCCAAAGTCCCCCAGCGTGATCCAGAGTTCTCTGCCCTTAACCAAGATGGCTGCCCAGAAGCGCCAAGGCACTGTGGAATATGGCGGCGCTTCCGGTCCCGTCGCCCTCAGTGAAGATGGCGGCAGTGGAGAAGCGGCGGCTGGTGGTGGCCCCCGCGGCCAGTTTCACTGACAGCACCCGGCCGTCGGTGTCCAGGGCGGTAGCATCGACCGAGAGCGAGGAGGACTTCCTGCGGCAGATCGGCGTGACGGACATGCTGCGTGCGGCCTTGCTGAAGGTGCTGGAGGCGCGGCCCGAGGAGCCGATCTCCTTCTTGGCGCACTACTTCGAGAACATGGGCCTGCGCTCCCCTGCAAACGGCGGCGCCGGGGAGCCCCCAGGCCAACTCCTACTGCAGCAACAGCGCCTGAGCCGCGCGCTGTGGCACCTTCGCCTGGCTCACCACTCCCAGAGGTGCGGGGCTGGGCAGGGCCTGGGCGGGTAGGGGCCACGGCCAGACTTCAACTCCCAGCGTGCTCTACGGGGCTCTTCGCCCCTGGCGCCGGCACTGGAGAGCGGGGCATGCTGGGAATTGTAGTTCGCAGTGCCTCCCTGGCGCTGGATGGACCCGGATCGCAATGGGCTGGGGGTTCTCAGCGTAGCCTGGACGTGGCCAGCGTGCTGTGCGCTGGCGTGGATAGTTCATGTTGGCTCCGTCTTTTACGGCGCCTTTTTACAGGACTGAATTTTCCCTTGCAGTCCACCCAACTTTTAAAATCATGGAGCCCAGAAATGACTTCACCCTGGAGCGCCAGTCCTCTGATACAGGTCCTTCCTGGATGCCTCGTTTGGAGCGTCGTAGCATCCCCGTCCATTCAGCCAGAAAATGAGTATTTACAGGGCTGGGCCGTGGAGACAGAGAGCAACCCAGTCACCCAAGACCCCTGTCTTAGAGGGAGGCTCTTGGCATGCAGAAGGGGTGTCCGGGAAGAGCTGTGCATGACACACAGGGAAAGGTGTTGCAGGCAGGAGACCAAAGGTGCACCCGCCTGCGGGTTGTACAGGTGCAGCACAGCGTCCACAGTCTTCCCGTGACTGAAGCGTGGTGAGGTGCAGGGAATGTCACCTGCCTACTCCCCACACGTCCCCCCCTTTACCAGGGTTCTGAACCCTTGGAAGGCAGTTGAGAAATGTGTTGGATGCATGGTCTGCGTCCGGTGGATTGGGGAGAAGCAGCATCAACCTGACGAAGTCACTAAGTAGATGTGGGTGGGCTGGGTTTTGGCTGCATGAGGGGTGCCCCCAGAAATAGTGCCTGAAGCAAGTATGCATGTGAGGGGTAATTTGATAAGGGGGAGCTCACAGAGAACCCCAGGAAGGGGGAGGAAGCCAAGCAAGGGAGTGTTTCAGCCTGACTCCTAGGGTATTTACAGGAGCTTTTGGGCAGACTTCCCAAGAGAGTCAGGTGTAGGCCACAAGAAGGAAAGCGGAGATGCTGGAGCGGGAGCGTGGCCATGAGAGAGGGTGTGGAGGACGGGCACCTGAGCAGGGCATCCACATCTCCAACACAGGGCAAAGGGAGTGTGGGGTGTCTGCGGCCCGGGGCTGTCCCCGAGATGGGCACCTGGGAAGAGAAGCAGGTTGGTGGGACACATGGGCTTGGGACATTCTCTGAAGTTGAGCTGATGGGTTTTCTGGGGCCAGGGTGGAAGAGGTGTGTGCAGGACAGTGCCAGGTGTCCATGGGGCCATCCACTGAGATGGGAGGTCACTGGTTTGGGGAAATTTCCCAGAGTTGCTTGGGGATTTTTAAGTCAGGGGGCTGGGACAACCAGCATGAAAGTGGACAGGAGGGTCTTCAACTGAGATATGCAACTGGGTAGGAGGTTATCAACTAGGAGGGGTTGTGAAGGCCTCTTAAGAGCTGAGAAGAGCCCAGGACCCAATTCTGAGGAGCCCCAGCATGGAAGAACCCACAAAACTGATGTGAAGGAGGGAACCAGAAGAGGGTGGCATCTCAGGACATCTCCCAGCGAGGAAAAGTAGTCAGTGGCAGAGCCACACGTACAGCTGTTCAGGTCAAGCACTGCACAAGCCACTCACACCATAGACGTCACAGATGAGGATGTTTATATGAAGGCTTTTTGCAGAGTTTTTTCCTAATTCACACAAAGGTACTTTGTGGGCTGGCAGCAGTGGCCTAAGAGGTGAGGGTTGAGTAACTGTTGGATTTAGGGTCAACAGGAAACTTGGTTTCCTGTGGCTGCTGTAACAACCAGAAACTTAGTGGTTTAAAACAACAGAAATGTTTTGGAAGCCACAAGTCTGAAATTTAGGTGTCACAGGGCTGTGCTCCCTCCATGGGTTCTAGGGGAGGGTCCTCCCTGCCTGTCCCAACTCCTGGTCTAGCTGGCAGTCCTTGGTGTCCCTGGACTTGTGGAAGCATACTCTAGGCTCTGGTGTCACACCGCTGTCGCCTGTGTCTCTGTCCTCTCTTTTCTAAGGATACTGTCATTGCACTTAGAGTCACTTCATCGTATTTCCAGGTCCTGAACTAATTACTTCTCAAACAGCCTTATTTCCAAATAAGGTCAGACTCATGGGTTCCAGATGGACATGCATTTTGTAGGGACACTAGTCACTGCACTGCAGGGACGTTGGGGCCATTGCTGGAGGCAGTTGGGAGCAGCAGGAGTACAGAGGGAGAGCAGTGAGCAGGGGGACAGCAGGTCCTGGCGGCGCCTAGACTACCTGGTCACCCCAGGAACGGAGCCACAGTCAGGAGCCCCTTACCCATGCCCAGTGGGTCAGGAGCAGAAAAAGCCTGGCCAGGTGTGGGAGACAGGTGCTCCGAGGCCCGGCAGCTTTGCCCCAACGCTGAGGGGTGGGCCGGGCTGTCCTGGGGCTATTCTTGAGAGTGTCATCACCATGAGAGATCTGGGAAGAAGTCAACCAAAACCCCTTGTGCCAGTGTCTCAAGATATCAGAAATGCTGGCCTCCAGCACGGATAACAGCGGCAGACTTGTCCCATCAGCCCCCCTGCCAGCCTCACAGCCCCAGGAATTGTCTGGGAACTTGCCGAGGGCTGCGTGGCCATGAAGGGCAGAGCCAGAGTCAGACCTAGGCAGTGTGGCCCCAAGGCCTCCTCCTAAGCCACAGTGCTGTCCCCTGCAGGTTCCTGTGACTCCCGGCAGGTTCCTTTCACCCTGGAAGACACGCAAAAGGCACCAGTGGCTTTAGGCCAGTTCTCCTCTGCTCAGATCACCTTTGGAGGACCATCCTGGGCACGGGGTGGGATGGGGGGGGGAGTATGAGCAGCCTCCCCGGCCCCAATCCCCTTGATGCCAGGAGCACCCCAAGTGTGACAACTACAGATGCCCCCAGGTATTGCCCAGTGTCTCCTATCTCCAGGTATTGCCCAGAATCACCCCCAGTGAGAACCGCTGGTCTAAAGTGAAAACTGTCTCTTTCTGGAGACATCCCATAAACATTCTTTTTGTGTTTTAACAAATGCTCACATGCTTCACAAACTACTCTGTGTAGGAGCTGATAGGAGGGAGCCTTCAGTAAGTACCCAGTCCCACCTCACAGACAGGGCTGCTGAGGCCCAGAGTCCCTTCCCCTCCCTGTTTAGCCACCACGTCCAGAGTGGGCTGCCTGCCCCACCACCATTCAGCAGATGGCATGGGTGCACCTCGTGGCCAGGAACCACTTGGGGAGCTCCCCGGGAGGGGCAGGTATGAGGCAGGTGGTCTTGTCTTCCTCTGGGTTTTTTGCCCAATTCGCCGACATGACTGTGATCTCACTGGGCTGTAATTACCCCTTTGCTGTGTTCCTGCCCCATGAGGCCAGGGATGGGGTAGCCAGCCTATGGACAGCCCAGCCAAACCGCAGCCCTGGCCGTGCAATGACAAGCTCGCATGGGGTACAGCTTTAAGCCCTTGGCACAAAATCAGCCCTCCGGTCCTCATGCAGTTGCTGAGGTACAGGGATGGGGACATGAGCACGGGGTGAGGCTACTTGTGCTCAGTGAACACTTGTGAGGGTGGCCAATGAATGCCCCTGGTGTGTCCACCAGGTTCCTGCGTGAGAGGCTTTGGGCCCAGAGCTGGTCGCACTGGTCAGGGTGAGCTGAGTCCCACTGCAGGAACAGACACCTGAAATCTCAGTGGGCGTAACACAACTCAGCTTTGCCTCTCACACCACGGGGCCCAGGCATGGACTGGGGGTGGGGGGTGCTGGTTGGCTGAGAACGCCATTGAACGCTGACTGTGGGTTGTTCACGCTCATGTTTCAGTGGCTGAAGCAAGTCACAGGTCTCAGCCACAGGGAGGAGAGAGGTGGACAGCACAGTGGAGGCCATCTTTCCGGAGCACCCCGGAGACCCTCACCTCCTGGTATCTGTGTGCACTTGCGTCCCACTTCCACCAGGCATCACAGACCAGAGAGAGACTTGGGCTCCTGCCTCAGTCCCATGCCCTTGGAACAGCTGCCGTGTGTGGAGGTGCTCAGGCCACTGGGCGGGGACACCCCAGGGTGGGAAGCTGAGGCCTCATGTCCCAGCCATCACGTGGCACACCTCCTCTGGCCAACAGCCTGACCTCAACCTCAGGAGAGACCACGGGCACACAGAAAACCCAACATAGTGAGTGTTGTTTTAGGCCACAGGATTTGGGGTAACTTGTGCTGTAGCAACGGGTAGCCGACAGGACACTCAACAACAATCAGTTATTCACAGCGGGTCTCCCAGTTCCCTCCTGGTGAAAGGAGTTAGGAATACAATCTCCCACCGAGGGTTATGCATTATGCCCTAATCATAGCAGCCAGTGCTGGCCAAGTGGAGGCTGCACCCTCGACACTCCCACGACCCTCACACCCAGAGGTCCCAGCCCACCCAAGGGCCCAATGAGCAGGAAGAGATGAGTGTACAGCCAGATAGGCGGGGAATGAGTCCCAGCTAGGACAGAGACCCCAGGCTACAGCCCTCTTGCCTCGGGGCCTTGGTTTCCTCTGTGACGGCTTTTGCCCACACAGCTAACCAGGTCAGCACACCCATACACAAAAACCACATGCTGGGCAGCAGTCGTGACCTGAGTGGCCAGTGTTTATTGGGCTCCTGTTACATGCTGGCCTGCGTTCACTGGGCTCCCTCTCTGTACTGGCTGGCATTCACTGGGCTCCTGCTTCATACTGGCCTGGGTTTGCTGGGCTCCCACTGCATGCTCACCCATAGAAAGGTAAGGTGACAGGTCCAGGTCACACACAAGATAAGAGTGGAGCTTCAGTGTCAATCTTCCCTAACCATGGAGCTGATGTCCCAGAAAGGACGAGTGTGAGGTCTGAGGTCAGCCTCTTCCTCCCTGGGATTCCCTGGCCTGATCATCAGCCCGCCCTAAGCCTCACTACCCATGTGTCACTGTGGAACTAGTAACGGGCCACCAGCCACTTGAGCACTGGGCCTGTTGATCTGATGATGGGAGTGAGACGGGGTCAGCTAGCCACCCAGGCTCACCCTCCAGCCAGCACGTTTAACTGCTGAGCTCCCCAACTCTGCTCGTGAAGCTCACAGTCCTGCCCAGGCACAGGGCTGGACCTCAGCAAGGAGCTGCCCATCTCACAGCCCACAGCAGGGCTGACAGACTTCTGTAAAGGCCAGGTAGCAAGTACAGGGTGTGATCAAACAATATGGTGAATGTTTAAATAAAATGTGTCACAGAAATAGATGCATTGCCATTAACCCCCCTCACAGTACTCCCCCTCACTTCGAACACACTTATCCCATCATTCTTGGGATCATTCTCATTTCTGAAGCAGTTCTGAAAGTTCTCTTTTACATCTTTGGTTGCGCTGTCGTGGCTGCTTTGATGTCCTGAATCCTTTTGACTTTGGGTTAAAAACCAGAAGTCGCACGGTGCCAGATCAGGCGAATAAGGTGGATGAAGACACACCATGATGTTTTTATTGGACAGAAATTGCTGTACACCAGAAGCAATGTGCAACACGGAGCGTTGTCATGATGGAGGAAGACTTATGGCACACTTTAAAATACCTTTTCTCAACCATGGCTCACACCCAACTGACTGCAGCAAACAAGTTGAAACTAAGCTTCAATGCACCGCATCCCGTATTGAAGACCCTGCCTTTCTGTTGGATGGCACTGGGCAGCAGCATTCACCGTATATTTTGATCACCACAGAAAGGCTCTCTGTCACACATTCCTTCTAGCATATGGCAATTTCTGTCAAATAAAAACATTACAGTGTGTCCTCATCCACCTTATTCAGTGGATCTGGCACCGTGCAACAAAATGACCATGAAAAGTACACGTTTTGAATTGATTCAGGACATCGAGGCAGCCATGACAGCACAACTAAAGACACTCACGAAAGAGGACTTCCAGAACCACTTCAGAAAGTGGCAAGAACAATGGGATAAGTGTATCCAAAGCCAGGGGGAGTCTTTTGAAGGTGATTAATGGCAATGTCTTTTACTGTAATAAAAAATGTTTTATTTAAACATTCACCATATTTGTTGATCACAGCTTGTACTGTCAGCTTTGGACTCTGCTGTTGCAGCAAGAAAACTTGCCACAAGCAGTGCGTCAGTGGATTGATGTGACCGTGTGCCAGTAAACTTTGGTTTACAGAAACAGGCCATGGGCCAGTTCTGACCCACAGCTGGCGTTTGCCAACTCTTGGCAAATGGGACTGAAGACAAGTGAAGTTAGTTAATCCACGTTAAATGGCTACGCAGTGTGGCCAAGGGTGACCAGCCCATAAATGCAAGCATCATTGTCAGGAGGGCAGTTGGTGTGTCCCAGGGGGCAGATGCCCATCAGCTGATTCAGCAGATGTTTACAGAGAACGTGCTGTAGGCTGTGCAGTTTTAGGCAGTGGGGCAGTACAGTGACAGAAAAATATTGACATGGGATCCTGGGCTCACGATTAGGTGGGAAAGACATGAACTCATAAGGCCTCATATAGTAAGTGTGATGGTGGTTAACTGTTACCAAGGAAAATAGAGGAGGAAGGAGTTCGGGAGGGCCCCGCCAGAAAGGTGACTTGGGGGACAGGCATTGGAGGCTGGGCTAGGCCTGCTGTGTTGGAGGAAAAGCGATGGGGACTGGAGACTGCGGGGGCTGAAGGCAGTGCTGGGCGCCGCCTGGCTAGCCCAATGCCCCCATCTGTCCCCAGGGCAGCCTTCAACAACAACGTCGGCGTGGCCTACGAGTGCCTGAGGGCCAGCGGGCGCAAGAAGAAGCCGGGGCTGGATGGGCGCACCTACAGCGAGCTGCTCAAGCGCATCTGCCGCGACGGGGACGCGCCTGAGGAGGTGGTGGCGCCTCTGCTGCGCAAGATCCAGTGCCGGGACCACGAGGCTGTGCCGCTGGCCGTCTTCCGCGCAGGCATGCTCACCTGTTTCGTGCTGCTGGAGTTCGTGGCGCGGGCGGGCGCCCTCTACCGACTGCTGGAGGACCCGGCCCTGGCTACCACCGACCGCCGCATGGGCCAGGCGGTGCTGGACACCCTGGAGGGGGCCCTGCAGGCCAGCGACGGTGCTGTCGCGCCTGCTCGATACCTGGAGGCCGGCTCGCGCCTGGGGCCTGACAGCCTGGCGCTGGCCATGGACCGCGCCCTGGTGGCCCGGCGGCCCAGCTCCCCCATGACCCGGGAGGAGTTCCTGGAGAAGGCCGCCGCCCTCTTCATCGCCAAGGTCAAGCCGGTGAGCTGAGCTCCACTCATGCTTCACCTGTCTCCTCCATCCAGACAGCTCGGGACAATGCGAGGCCTGGCTCAACAGCTCCTGGTGGGACATTTGTCTGGGAGCCTCTGCATGCAGTGGGTGTGGGGAGCCCTCGCCACACCCAGCTTCGGACCAAAATGATGCTCCAGCCCCCTTCAGGGGCGGGCCAAGGGCCCCAGAAAGCGGGCACCCCTCCCTATACTTACCCGCAAAGCCTCCATCCCCCCAGCAGTAATAAAGTCTGTGCCTGAGGCCTACTCAGTGTGTGCTCCACCCCCCAGCCGGAACCCAGAAGCGTTTGTCCACCTGGCTGCATGCCTGCCAGCCCGTGGGCCCCACCATCGCAGGGAGACGGCTTTATGGGAGTGGAGGGCACTGAGGCACTTGGTGAGGAGCCCTGGACCCAGCAGGCTCTTCCCCAGGTGTCGTGCGGGGTGTCAGGCAGGGTCTCTGGTCCCGCTCCCCACATAAGAACGCAGGATGTGTTGAGGCCAAAAAGGAACACCCACGGAGCCATAGGTAGGGGAGTCACACCACTAGTCTCACTGGCGGCTGGCCAGGAAGCAGGAGCCACACTATCCACAACCTGCTGTCCACTCCTCTCTGCCAACCAACCTCACTTGCTACCTGCTGACTAGCCGCTGTGCTAACTGCAATCCGCGCTTGCTAGCTCAGCCACCATCTTCTTGCTAGCCCCCATTTTTCTGCTAGCGTAGCCATGGCAGTTATATTAGTGGCCAATGGCTTACAGGTTACAGCTGACAGCCAGCTACCCACAGCTGATGGCCATCCAATCACAGCTGACGGCCATTTACTACCTGAGCCAGCACCTTTCCGTGTGAGGCCGAGAGCCTGGAAACTGCTTTCTGGGGCTCTGTCCCCACACCAGGGATGTGGGCCCCCATGGCCAGCTGCTCTGGAAGCTGGAAACTGAGTCCCCAGCCCCACTCTCTGCACATGCCCCGCCCAAGCAGTTCCTCCCTGGGCCTCAGTTATCCCAGCTGTTCAAGGAAGAGGTCAACTGGGCAGATACTAATGGCAGTGATGTCACATTCAAGGCCTGCAACATCTCATTTGACTCTCACCACAGCCCTATGAAGAGGGTCGCTACCTGCATTTGGCAGATGGGGTAACCGCCCCCCCCCCCCCAGGAAAATCAAGGTGCTGGGGCCAGAAAACCGACAGGGAGAAACCGCAGACATCTGCCACCACAGCAGGCTTCCTGGGAGGTGAGGCCCCCGGTGGGTTGGCTGGGATGGGGCACAAATCCGGTACTTCCCTTTACACTTGCAGGACTGCCCCCCAGCACTTCCTAGGGATGTGGGGTGTTCGTAGGCAGAGACCTTGGGAAACCTGTTAGAATGCTGATTAATTACTATTTATTGACAAGCTGCCACATGAAACCGGAACCAGCTGGCAAAGATACAGCACATTTGACAGATGAGTGGCCCACCCCAGCTCCCCAGAGTGCAGGGCAGACGGCGTGAGAGACTAAGCCTAGAGCTTGAGGCATGAGAAAGCCAAGGCCCAGTCCCGGGCAGCCATTTGAGCTGCTGCTCTGCCCTGAGCTCTGACTCCTCGCCCTCCCTCCCCACTGTTTTCCTTCCCCCAGACAGATTCAGCTGCCTGACATTTGGCACAAGGCGAGGGGCCAGGTGTTGGGGCATCTGAGGGAGGTAGTCACCTTGGCCCAAGCCAAAGTGTTGCAGCTGTTGGCTGCCCAGGATACCTGCTAGGAAGGCTGCAGGCACAGCGGGAGGGTCGGAGGCACAACAGGTCACCCTCACAGGGCGCTGTCACATTACGGAGGGGGAGGGATGGAGGCCAGCGCACCACACCTAACTCTCCTGACCAATGACCTAGCAAGGGGTGGGTGGATGTCAAGGCCCAGGACTCAGCCAGGCTGGAGCTCAGTTGACTTAGGGGAACACCTTGGGTCAGGGCTAGCTGGGGTCGGGACTCGGGTGTGGCCAAAGGTCAGCCTGAGATGAGGGCGGCCAGGGCCAGGGGGTCAAAGGGGGGGGATTGGCCAGGCTGGGTGTCTTATGAGTGGTGATGGCTTCCCCGGGTTGCCTGCGGGGCAGCGCCTTGTCCATCTCTTCTGATGCCTTTGTCGAACAGAGTGGTAACTTGAAGGCTCTGTGCAGGCCTCCTCGCCTCCCTCGGGTCCGCACTGCCCCCGCGGGGCCTTCGCCCCAGCCCAGAGCTCGGCCCCATCCTCACCGCCTCCGACGGAAAACTGGCACCGCGCGCCTAGGACCCGGGGCGCGGGCCCCAGCGCCTGCTCTCACCTGCCCCCCGCCTCCCCATGGGCTCCGCGTCCTATCTGCTCGCTCCAGAGATTCGGAAAAGGAGTTCACCAGTCCCTCTCAAGGGTGGGGAAACAGGCTCAGGGCCGGCAGGTCGCGGAGGCCAAGACTCGCCGCCCCGCTGGACCCCGCCCGCCCGGGCCCAGCTCCCAACTCCCAGGCCCCGCCCCGCGCCGGAGACGTCACAAAAAAAGGCCCCAAAAGCCTGGCGGGCCGGGCTGGGGTCGCGCAGCCCAAGCCTGCCCACCTCTCCGCGCACAGGCCTCGGGGTGCTCGTCGGAGCAGGGGCTGCGGCGGCCTTGTAAGGATTCGAAAGAGCCAAGGCGCTTGCGCGCTCGGCCCCCTCCTTCCCCGCTGTCGCACTCGGCGGTTCAGGAAAAGGCAGAACTCTATTTCCCGGTGTGCCCCGCGGGTGCGCAGGCGCAGTCGGGTCCTGGCCGCGGCGCGCAGGCGCGGTCGGGGCCCGGCGGCGGCGCGCAGGCGCAGCGCGGGACGGGGCGTGTGGGCCGGGCGGAGGAGAACGCCGGGCGGGAGGCGGTGCCAGAGCGAGTGGAGCGTTCGGGGGCCCCGGGCGGCGGCGGAGGCGTAGAGGAGGAAGGCAGCCCCGGCCCCGGCCCGTCCCGCGCCCCCGCGGCGGCCCCGCGGCCCAGCGCGCCTTCGACCCCTGGCCCCTCCGCCGCCGCCATGGCCCGGCCGCTGGTGCCCAGCTCACAGAAGGCGCTGATGCTCGAGCTCAAGGGGCTGCAGGAGGAGCCGGTAGAAGGCTTCCGCGTGACCCTGGTGGACGAAGGCGACCTGTACAACTGGGAAGTGGCCATCTTCGGGCCCCCCAACACATACTACGAGGGCGGCTACTTCAAGGTGAGCCCGCAGCTCAGTGCGGACGCCGCGACCCTTGTCCTGTCGGGGTGGCCCCCTCCACATCTGCCCGAGGCCTCCGCGCCCTCGCTGCAGGTCCGTCCATCACCGTCGTCGGCCCCAGGAGAAGTCCCCGACAGCCTCCTAGTCTCCCTAAGCAGATTCAGGTTTCCCGAAGAGGAGGCCCGGGGCCATGCTGCCGAGTTTGTGCGGGGTTCCCGCTTCCCTCGCGCCGGGAAGGCTCAGTCCCGTGCGCCCCCTCCTTCGGCGCCGCCCTGCGGGAGGTGAAGGGGGAGCCCCGGCCGACCCAGCCTTCAGCCGCCGTCCCTGCCCGCGGAAGAGGCGGAGGCCTCCCAGAACCGGCAAGCACTGTTGTTGGGGTGCGCCGGCCTTGGGGGCGGGAGCCGGCGGGGGCGGGGCGGGGGCAGTGGCTGGGCCACTTGGCTGCTTGCTGGCTTCCGGCTAAGGCCTCGGTGGGGCTTTGGCAGCCAGGACCTGCTTGAAAAGCAGCCGCCCTTGCAGATAGCAGTGGGCCAGGCCCTTGCAGCTTCCTCCTGAGCTTTACGTAACCCGTTTTCTCTGCGAGCCTGAGGCAGAACCGTCGCTCTCACCCTCCACCGTCTCCCTGCCAGCCACACTGCAGACGTGCCCACACGGACCCCAGGCCTCTGGCCGCGGCCAGCATCCCGGACCCGGGCCTCACGCTCGGGCCCCTCCATCACCTCCCCAACAGGCCTTTCTCAGGCTGTCCTGAGCAGGTGGCTTCTTGGGGCCAGAATCTCACACTCTGGGCCATCATATCTTTTGCCCTATGTGTTGGCTTAATTGTAAGCAGCTCCCTTTTGTTGTTGTGGGGATCGGGGAGGCGGGTGCTTTTTCTGGGACTGGCGTGACAAAGGATTCAGGCCAAAACCTGGGCAGCTTTCTTGACCTCATGATCTGAGCCCAGAGGTGGCCTTGGAAGGACTCCTCTCCGATTGCAGTTCTTGGCTTCTTGAGCCAAAGGGACAAGGCAAGGGGTCTCCCTGTGGGAGAGGTGAGGAATGAGCCATCAGCGTAGGAACACACCCCACCACAGCCTGCCAAGAGCCTGGTTGAGCCTGGCTGGGAGGCCTGGGTGGGGAGCAGAAACCACAGCTAGGCCAGGCTGCCCGGACAGATTTCTGTGTTTGCACTTTTGGCTAATATTTTAGCCAGTCTGTTCAGTGGCCATGAGGGAGCAGCCTGGTCTGCTGGGGGTGCTTCCTAGATGCTGGGTTGTGATGGGAGGAGGAGTGTGAACAGTCCTGGGCTAAGTTCCATGTCTGGAATCCCGCCACCCCATGCAGAGAATGGATTTGGGGCTGGTTTCAGAAAGGTTTAACCAGCTTCCTCTCCAGCTTCTTTTGTCTACCCTGGAGAACAGCTGTCTCTGAGCATCAGGGATGGCTCAGAATCCAGATAATGAAGTCCTACCCGGAGGCCGGGCCAGGCCAGGAGTGTAAGCAAGGTTGCAGGTCTGAGAGGAAAGGACAAGGATGTCTGGCTGTTGCTCACTAAGTGGTTGCAAGGGACTGTGGGTAGAGCCTCCCAGGCTCTTGGGATAATCCCATTTACTTAGAAAAGAATGGATTGGGGAGGAGGTGTTGCGAGACTTGTATCACATATGTCGTAGGGTCTGTCCTCAAGGAAGCCAGCGTAGGGTGGTTCTGCCATCCACCTGACTCTCCCACCTGGGTCCCAGTGTGGTCAGGTGGGCGTGAGGGAAAGACCCTCTTCCGCAGGAGAAGTGGAAATGCAGGGGTGGGAAGTGTCCACGGGCCACCATCACCACTTCCCAGCCACTTCCTGCAGCCCAGCCGCGCCCACTTCTTTGTGAGCTGTAGGAGCACTCAGCCTGGGACAGGCCTCCGGGCAATGTGGTGTGCTGAAGCGGGTGCCTCAGGCTCTTCCTGGAAACAAGACACGTGGGTGCTTGGTGTAGGGCAGGACTGTTCCACTGAGGGGGCCTCAGCTGTTCTTGGGTTCATCACTTAGAAACCCAGCACTGGGCTTGGGGACCACAGGGCAGGTGCTGAAACCCAGGTTCCAGGCTGGCTCTGCAGCCATGGCCAGCGGCCTCTGCAAGTTCACCCAAGAACAGAGGGACTTGGCCCAAATGCCCTGAGTGGCCCCCAGCCTGCTCGCTCTGAGAGCCCAGAGCACTGCCAGGATCCAGGCCAGACGTCACTACGCCTGGACCTGTAGCTGAAGCAAGCAAACGAAGCTCCTTTACCTGCTGATCCTGTGCAGCTCTGTTACCTAGTCAGGTGGTCCTCCCTCGTCTACCCCGTGACCTTCTTGTCTGCCTTCCTGACCTGCCCTCCCCAAGACGGACACCTGTGGGCAGAGAGCCTGCCCACCCAGCGCTGACTCATCTCCCACGGGGCCCGCACAGCTAGGTGTCAGGAGGACTTGCCAAGTGCATGCATCTATTTTAATCCTCCCCACAGCCCAGAACCTGAGGCGGGTGTCCAGCGCCCAGCTGGAGGCTCCCAGCCCCAGACCCTGCCAGTCTGTGTAGCTGTATGTGAGTCTGAGCCCTCCTACTGGCCTGGGCCCGAACGGACTCGGAGCTGCTCCCTGGGCAGGTGCCCATGCTCCCCAGTGCAGGGTGGGGGCCAGGATCAGCTCAGGTGACCCCAGTAAAGCCTCAGGCAGCCTGCTGTGCACCTGATCCCAGGTCCGTGAGGAGTGTGGGCTGCAGGCGGCGTCTCTAGTGACTCGTACCCACACGCGTGTCCATCCCAGGCTGATGTCCTCGTTTATGTACATGTTCATGGGCGGAGCCCCCAGTTGGCTTATCCTGTCCGGGCTGAAGCCACACACAGCACTGAGGTGACAATGGGGCTGGCCCTGGCTGAGCCTCCTGCTTTCTGCCCACTCCCAGGCACGCCTCAAGTTCCCCATCGATTATCCTTACTCCCCGCCGGCCTTCCGCTTCCTGACCAAGATGTGGCACCCCAACATCTACGAGGTGAGCCCGCCCCTCCCAGCCGCTGTAGTGGGGGCAGCGGGGGCTGCTGTGGGCACTGAGCCTGCCCTCCTGTCCCCTCACAGACGGGCGATGTGTGCATCTCCATCCTGCATCCCCCTGTGGACGACCCCCAGAGCGGGGAGCTGCCCTCGGAGCGTTGGAACCCCACCCAGAATGTCAGGTGAGCTGGGCAGCAGGTAGGACCCCGCCCCCAGCACTCCTGCCCTCGCTAGACTTCTGGGGACAGACACGGAGAGACCCCTCCTTGCAGTGCTGTGGTACCTGGAAGCTGGCCATCTGCAGGGTGCTGGGGCCTCAGGAGCCAGCGCAATCTCCGCTGGCCTTGCTTCTCATCTCTTGCCACCCCTGCCCCACTCACCGGGAATCCTGTGTGCATATCCTGCTCTGGAGTCACCCCTCCTTCTCAACCCCCACTGAGACCAGCCAGCTCCCATCCTTGGCTGACCTCTCACTCTGAGTGGGCCAGCAGCCCAGGCCATGGTAAAAGATGGTGGCACATGGGGACCCACTTGCCAGGCTGAGCTCTAGGGGATAGAGAGAAGTGTGCTTCAGTTGGAAGGAAGGTGGTCCTGTCCAGGGACGTGGGCACGAGGCGCAGGGCGGGAGGAGGCGGCAGCAGGGTGAAAAGTCCAGACAGATGTCACTTATGGAATTGGGGTGGCTTTAGGGTGTGTCCAGAAGTTCCCCTGTGACTCAGGCCAGAAAGCTGGGGCTCTGGGCGTCCGCCCATCAGGGGTGGTTTGGGGGGCCGTGTTTGGCCTGTGGTTCCTGGGGCAGTGTCAGTCCAGGAGGGTGTGGCCGGTGAGGATCCCCGCGGCCCCCACCCGCTGCCTCCGTGTTCTCCCAGGACCATCCTCCTGAGCGTCATCTCCCTCCTCAATGAACCCAACACCTTCTCCCCGGCCAACGTGGACGCCTCAGTGATGTACAGGAAGTGGAAGGAGAGCAAAGGCAGGGACCGGGAGTACACAGACATCATCCGGTGAGGAGGCTCCCGTGTCTGCTGGGTCACAGCAGACCCTGAGGCTGTGGGGTGGGGAAAGGCACAGCCAGACAGAAGCCTAGCCCGTTGCTTTTCTCCTGGTCTTTTTTAGAAAAGGGGGTGTTTTTCTTTCCTTTGCCCATTTTGAAATATCTGTCGTGCATGTCCATGTATTTACTGTGGTCTGTAGATATACCATGTATGTGCGTGTTGGAGTGAGGGTGCATAACACATGGGCTTGATAGTGTGGCCCAGAAATAGACACGCAGGTTTCCAGCAGCTCCTCCCGGGCTTTCTTTGCCCCTTGCTCCCCTCTCACCCTCCCAGGCAGCGCCTCTGAGGATGGCAGTGGTCCTGTCACATGGGTCCGTCTCTGTGTGTCCAGTGAACAGGGGTGTGGTTTGCCTGTCTGCTTTTAGGCATGATACAACCCATGTCTGGGCATGTGCGTGTCCTCCGCTGCTTGCTTCTGCCCCTCACCCGTGTCTCCTGCAGTTGTTTTCCATGTCAGTGAGACCGGGCTTTGTGCAGGGTTTTCTCTTTCCCTCTTAATAATCTGCTGGGAACATCACCTAACATTTGTGAGTTTGAAACTTGGAATCATTTCTAAAGGCCGAAAAACCATCATGGTATCAACATATTTAGAAAATAGCCTTCTTTTCTAAAACACAATTTTTTCTTCTGCTTCTAAAGCAACATGTTGCCTAAGGGTTTGCCAGAACCAGCATCCCCCTTGTCTCAGTTGTTCCCAGGGCTCTCCTGTCATGAACAGGGCAGCGACACTACAGAGCGGGTCCTCAGCATTGCGGGTGCCACACTGGGCTGGGGGTAAGGCCCTGGGTGTGCGAGCCGGCAGCTTTCGCCCCAGGCGGTGTGACCCGTTCTGTCTGCCTCGTTTGTTTGTCAAGTTATGTGAGCTGCTGTGTCCATTGTCACTTTTCATCATAGGGTTTACTGACTTGTTTTATGACAAGCAGCCCTTCATTAGTTTTTTTTCCAAATACATTTTAAGTTAGACACATGCCTACCTTAGACCCAGACGTTCCAGGCCTAAGTATTTACTCCAGAGAAACTGGACACGCGTTCACACCAGCACCCATGCAGATGTTTTCAAAATAGCCTTCATTCGGGGCCGGCCGGGTGGCGCAGGCGGTTGGAGCTCCATGCTCCTAACTCCGAAGGCTGCCGGTTCGATTCCCACATGGGCCAGTGGGCTCTCAACAAAAAACAAACAAACAAAAAAAAAAAGATAGCCTTCGTTCGCCATAAACCAGCAACGACCCAAGTGTACGCCAGCGGGTGAGGGGGAGTAAGCCATGGCCTGTGCACATCGCCATGAGGCTGGGTCTCCAGGTGCTAACGTGCCGAGAGAAGCCGGGCAAACGTGGGCAGCGCGTCCATGTCCGTGTCAGGAATGTGGGGGCCTCCAGGGGCAATGGGCACGTGCATGAGCTCATGTGTGGGACGCTTTCACGGCCACATGTGGGTCAGCTCATTGCTGACGCTGTGCACGTTTGTCATAAAGCTATGGAAACAGCGAGCAATGAGAAGGCAAAAAGTATTACACAAGCAAAAACCTCGCAATCCTGACACAACCGTTAACATATTTGGGTATATCCTTCTAGACTTTGATCTGAAAGATGGGACCACAGTGCATGTGCCACTCTGTCACCAGCTTTTTCGTCAGGTTTGCTGCGGTGTCATGGACAGTAAAGCTCGTCCTTTTCGGGGCTCAGTTTGGTGCATTTGCTGTGACTGCATCCCTCTGGCCCGGACAGACTAGAGAATGGCCTTTCGTAGGTGCTCGTCCTCAGGCTGTCCGGGAGCTGGCCTGCGTAACCTGCTCGCTCCTCCTGTCTCTGCACGGTCATCTTCACTGCGCCGAGCTGCTCGCTGGTCACAGTGCTCGCCATCCTACCCGCTTTGCCTGGTCCTGTTTTATGCACGTCGTGCACATGGCAACGGGGCGCAGGGCTTTGTCCAGCCTTATCTGTCCTGGGGTCCCCCTCCTATTTACTTCCGCGGTTTTTTTTGTTATTTTTGTTTTTGTCACTAAAGTGTGTTGGCTTCCTGACATTGGCTTGGCCTGTTTTTGCTGGTGGTTCTGTAGTGTCTTACATAAGAATTTTCCAAACGATTTTGACGCACACGTGGCCCCAGGGAGCCCATGAGTGTACTGGGTGAACCCTCCTTGCCTCTCTGCGTCTCCCTGGCATCCCTGATGCTGGACAGTCACAGCTGACCGTCTGTAGCGCTCAGGAATGGCTGTGATGGATGAGCAATGCTGCCCCCCGACCCCAGCAAACACTGCCTGCTCCGCCGCCAGCCTGCTGCACAAGCCTCTGGGCACAGGTTGAGCGTGCTCACACCTCCACCAGCTCTTCCTGGCGGCCCACGAGGCCCTGAAATGGAATCCAGACTATTTTTATCCCTGCAGACTCCCTGTGGGCCAGCTCACATGTGCCCACGTGGGGAGCAGAGCTGGCTACGCCTGCCTGTTTGCTCACCCCAACCCGTGTCCCCGCAGGTGACGCGGGCTTAGAGGTTTCCACGTCTGCGGATCAGTCTGGTGGGGTTCCTGTCTCAGAGGTGCTTTGTGCTGGGACTAGGGCGTTAGGCCGTCAGGTGTGTGTGCCATGGGTTGCCACCTCCCTGTCACCTCACTTGTCCCCCCTTGCCTGTAAACCTCACCCACCGCCTCATGTGCAGGGCGGTGCTCTGTGTGTGTCCTCCTGAGTGAGCCCGTCGCTCCCTACCCTTCCCTGGGTACGGGTCCTGACTCCGGCGTCCCCCCCCCCAAGAAGCAGGTGGTGGGTACATGGCCTGACTCCCACTCGTCTCCCCCAGGAAGCAGGTCCAGGGGACCAAGGTGGATGCGGAGCGGGATGGCGTGAAGGTGCCCACCACGCTGGCTGAGTACTGTGTGCAGACCCGGGCTCCCGCACCAGATGAGGGCTCGGACCTGTTCTACGACGACTACTACGAGGACGCCGAGGCCGAGGCCGACAGCTGCTTCGGGGACGACGAGGACGATTCCGGCAACGAGGAGTCCTGACGGCGTGTCCCCTACCGAATAAATGCACAGATTTTACCTCAGCACGCCCAGACTCTGTGGGCTCTCGGGCATCGCGTGACTTGACGCCGAGGTCACCTCAGGGAGGTGGCCTTGCGCTTGCACTCTCCTTGGTCTTGCTTTCCTTTCCCATGTTTGCTCTGGGTGCTCTTTGGCTTCAGAGGAGGGGCCTCACTTGTGCTGGGCACCCGGCGGGCAGGCCTGGGGTCCCAGACCCCACCCTGTCTGCTGCCCCACTGGCTGGAGCCAGAGACTTGGGGATCCCAGTTAGTGGACTGATTAACTTGTGGTCATCTCTTCCTTCTGCTTTGGTTTGTTTGGAATCTAAATAAAACGACTTTATGAGAAGCCAGAGAACCAACGTCTCCTTGGTCTCCCCAAAGGACATTGGGGGCCAGGAGCCAGGCCTAGTGCCAGCAGCACTGCATGCGTGGGACCCAGAGGCAGGCCCAGCGTCCGGGGATGTGGGCCCCAAGGGTCCTGAGCCCCAGGCCAGAAACATGAGCACCCCTCAGGTGGCTCCACCTGCTGCCTGCAGATGCCACACCTGCCATCACCCCGGCGTCACCCAGGCCTCTGGCTTTATTTCTGTGTAACAGAAAGTCAGGAGCAGGGTGGCTAGCGTCATCAGGACAAAGGCCCAAGTGAGTCACTGCAGCTGTAGCCCAGATGACCCCCCCACAGGTGAGAGGCAGGTGCACCCCAGGGCCACATCCAGCCTCACGGCGCCCACCGAGCTGCCCTGGCCCACAAGTACAGCTTTCACGGCTGGCCTCGATAGTTTTGTTTGTTTTTTAACATGAATGATTTTCCTATATTAAAATGTGGAAGGTTTCACCCAGTCGTCTCCATTTCTGGCTTTCCTTGTATCTGGCTTGTGGGCAGCACAGGGCCATTGGGGCCACTCAGGTGTATGCCTCTCCATCCTCCCCTGCGTGCTGGTGTCTTCGGCCAGGTTTGAGCAGAGTCCGGCCTCCGTGGCAGCCACACCCATTCCCCTCATCCGGGCTTTGTCCACTTGATTCAAGGTGCCTCTGAACCCCACTGCATTACCAGGACCCAGCCCCTGGAGCATCCACATGTACCCGGTCCCTTTTGTCGGGCCCAGGGCACATGACCCTCTCCAAGCACTGCAGGCCCATGGCCAGGCCAGCAGTCTCCTGGGGCCTGGGCCTGGGGTGTACAGCTTCCCTTCCTCTTCTGGGGAGGCATTTCCTAAGGGGGCTGAGTCGGCTTCTGCACATAGAGGGCAGTGGGACAGCCATTTCCTGTGAACCCAGCAAGTGGCAGTGAGACGGAAGGGCCTCCTGGGGTCCCAGAGCCCGGCCTGCACTAGGAGACCCTGATGTCAGCACACCAGAACCACAGGCCAGACCTGCCACACCCGCTTCTCTACTGTCTGGGGCTCTTCATGAGTGCGGCTGCAGACTGAGTACTTGCAAACCAGACTGTCTGGCCCAAAAGGCCAAGGATACTTAGTCTGGCCAACTGCTGTCCTAGTCACCCAACCCCTGTGACTACCCCCGTGGAACTTGTAGGTCAGGCCTCTGCTCTGCCTCGGATGGTTTCTCCCTGTCCCACATGCTGCTGCAGAATACGCCACCTGAACTTAGTTACATGGCACCAGCACCTCTTTATGCTCAGATTCTGTAGGTCAGGAATCAAGTGGCTTGTCCACTCTCATCTTTAGGTGACTGGAAACCTGGGGCCTGGAGTCATCAGGAGGTGTCTTCACTCATGTCTGGTGCCTGGGCTGGGGCGACACTAGGGCTTGGCTCTGAGGACTGAGTGCGCACAGGTGACCTCCCCACATCTACCCCTTGGGCTTCCTCACAGCATGGCAGTGCAGGCTCCATGACGACAGTTCCAGAAGGCGGTCACATGGTGCCACTTCTGCTGCTACAAGATTAGTCGAAACAGACATGAGCCCACCTGGATTCAAGGAGAGGGGACGCAAACCCACCCCATTGATAGGAGCAGTCACCGTGAGTCACGGGCCATGTTGTAAAATGGCCACAACCTTGTCTCCATCTCCCGTCTCAGACTGTATCCCACACGATTGCCAAAGGAGGTTTTGCACACACAGATCTGACTACAATATCCTAGGCCTCTAGGTTCAAATCTTGTAACCTAGCCGAGGATAAGTGGCTTCACCATTCAGAACTTCAGTGTTCTAAGTTATAAAATGGGGATAATAATTAGAGTTGCCCAGTTAAATTTCAATTTCAGGTAAACAACAAGTAGTTTTTATTTTATTATAAGGGTATCCCATGCACTATTTGGTACATAACTTACACAAAAAAAGTATTGTCTATCTGAAATTCAAATTTACCAGGCACTCTATTTTATTTGCTAAATCTGACCGCCCTAACACTAATGGAACCTAATTCCTGGGATTGTTAAGATAAGCAGGACAGAACCTTAACAATGTGTATATATATACACATTGTGTGTATGTGTATATATATACACATACACACATGCACATGCACACACATACATATATACTGGGGGTGCCAAAAATGTACACAAGTGGACACTGGTCAACGTAGCTCATGCAGTAGTTCACTGTAATCAGAAGTGTCTGGACACTTGATGGTAAGCACTTTGAGCACCTCTTGTCATTATAGAAGTCAAACGTGACTTGTATTCATCTTTTGCTATCGGTATATATTGAGGATTACAATTTTAATACAGTTTTCCTTTCTTAAAATGTGTATACATTTTTTGGCACCCTCTGTATATTTGTAAATTTTTCTTAAACTTGTTGACTCCGAAAAGAATATCTGCCAACAAGGACTCCTTGTGGTTAACTGAGCCCAGATTCATAACCAGAGTCAAGCAGCCATTGTTTACAGGGGCCTCTCACCCAAGCTGCATGTTTGCTGTTAGAGAAAATCCACAGACTGGGCTGCCAGCCTCCTGTGCTGTGCTCCTGCAGGGTGAGTCACCCTTACTTACCAGAGAGCTCCTAGGATGGAAACTCAACCAATAGGACTTCGACTTCCCTTGTCCAACCAAAACGGTGCGGCTATATCCTGTCTGCATCTTAGCTGACGAATCAGAGTGGCTCTGTTCTGACCAGACTGAGGATTTGGAGTCCTTATTTGCATCGAAATGGGCCAATTGGAAACTTGGACATTTGAGTCAGCTTCCCCACTCCCACCCCACTAGGGCACATTTCTGGTGGAGGTGGCTTATTATACTGGGGCTGTCACACTGGGCCACCTCACCTGGGCCGTCCCATGGCTGTGCCGCATCACAGTCGAGCTCTTTGCACTGAATAAAGTCTTTCCTCACCACGTCCCAAATGGGGATTCCTGTTGGCATTGAAGTAACCACGATCTCGGTTGACAAAGTCATCCCTATGTCACATAGTCTACTGGGTGGACACAGAACTCCACAGCCAACTGTGCCAGACGCCATCCAATGAGAGAATGGGTGGGAACTTGCCTCCAGAGTCCCAGCACATAGATGAGTTTGTCTGCCACCTCTCCTTTGTCATGACCCTTGCAGTAGCCAAGGACAAAATGCCCACCTCAAACTGACTTGAGCACAAAGGAATTTCACTGGTTTCTGTGACTCAAAAGCCTGGGGCTTCATGCACAGCCAGATCCAGGCAGTGGTTTTGTCCAGACTCTGTCTCCCCGGCAGCACGCTAACAGCCCCAAAGATGCCCACGCACTCACCCCAGAGTCTGCATCTCTAGAAGTTGGGAAAGGCGGGGATGATTCTCCTCTGGATCCCCAGAGCCAGCCGCCTTGCCCACACCTGGGTTTAGCCCGTTGGGGCCCACTTACTGCTTCTGGCCTCCAGACTAAGAGAAGAAGCTTGTGTGGTTTCAGGCATGAAATGTGAGGTGGTTTGTTAGTTTGTTAGAGCTGCAGGAGGAAACAGCCCTATGCTCAGCTTCCTCTGTGCAGGTCTGCAGGCCTCGTTCTCAGGTGGATTCCTCTCACCTTGGGGCCACCCCAGGCTGACACCCTTGCAGCTTCAAGTCCAGAACAGAGTGAGGGCTGTTTCTGAAAAGTCCCAGTCGACGAAACCCAGGCGATGGTCCTCACCGAGCCTGCTTAGGGCCCCTCTGCCCTGAACCAACCCCTTGTAGCCAGGGGGTGGAGCAATGTGATTGGCTGCGATGGATCACGTGGGTGGGGGAGGGCTGAGTAGTGGATGTGAGGGAGTGAGGTAGGAAGCCCCAGGGAGCCAGCACCCTTCCCCCTCCCTGCCTGGCCAGGGCAAGCGTCATTAATGGGTACAGCTTGGATGTGTGGCCACTCCCCTAAGTGCTCAGAGCACACAGCGTTTGTACCATCTTTACTCATAATAACCAAAGACTAGCAATAGCTCAAATATCCATGGACGTGTGAATGGATATACAAGATGTGGTCCATCCATACAGTGGAGTGTTACTCAGTCATGAAAAGGAAGCACTCTGACACCTGCTACAGCGTGGACGGACCCTGAGGACATGATGCTCAGTGACATCAGCCAGACACAGGAGAACAAATACTGTGATCCCCGTTATGTGAAGTCCCCAGAGGAGTCAGATTCATAGAGACAGGAAGTAGATCGTGGGGGCCAGGGGCTGGGGGAGGGCAGGGGAGTAAGAGTTTAATTAATGGGGACAGAGTGTCAGTTTGGGGAGATGGAAAGTTCTGGAAATGATGGTGGGATGGCAGCACAATGATGTGAATGTACTTAATGCCACTGAGCTGTGCACTTAAAAATGGTTAAAATGGTAAAGTTTACGTTGTATCTATTTTGCCATGATAAGAGAATGGGGCCAAATAAAACAATCACATTAAAATTATACACATAAAAACCCCTGTGTATGAGATGGAGGTTGAACACAATAAGGATGTGAGATGACAAGGAGAAATTTTTGTGAATTTTCCCGGTGTGATGTGGTTTTGTTTGCAGAGAACACTCTCTGAAATGCTTGGGGGTGACAAACCAGCTGGGGGCTGTGTGTGCTCTGGAGCGTGGAGCTGTGACTGTCCCCTCCCCCATAGGAAGGGATGGGTGGGGTGTGGGAGGCGCTGGGGGCCCAGGCAGCACAATGGAGGCCCCCTTATATCTGCTTCTGCTGCTGGTGCTGGTGGCCTCAGGGACCCTGTGTGCAGGTGAGTGGAAGCGAAACAAGGAGGTTTGGCGTTCGGGAGTCCATGGGTGGATGTCAGTACGGAGATTGGAAACAAGTCCCCTGTCCTCAGAAGGGGACTGCTGGAAGAAATGGCGGCTGCTCTGAAAAGGAAGCAAGGCCTGAGCCAGGGCCCTGGGGTACAGGAGAGGTCACTTCAGGCCAGAGGTATTGTTCATTTCCGTCTTACAGAGAGAACTCCCGTCTGCTCTTGCCTGGGTGCCTTGGTTGTAAACGTGCTAGGTGTCTGTGCGTGGTACCGATACATAGTTCATTTTCCTGAACCGTTGCAGAGGGACTTGCAGGCACACTGCCCCTCTGTTTTTTGAGAACAAGGACATTCCCTCAACCACAGAAGGCGGAGCGCAGGCTGGCTGGCTGCCTCCTGGTAGCAGGGTCCATAGCCACATGTGTATACGACCCCAGGTTACACAGCAGGAAGCCATGGCCCAGCATTATGCAGCCTGCCCAGAATCGCCAGGTAGGAAGCACAGAGCTAGAATTTGAGCCCCCCCGATGGCCTCCCCAAACCATATATGCTTGACAAGGGCTGGGTACCAGGGAGCATGAGATGGAACACGGTAGGTAGTGGGCAGCCCAGAATTCTGGCCAGGATGGATGAGAATGGCTCTATGATGAATTGGGGATCCAGCAGGTGAGGTAGCCAACCATTCACCTATCATCGTTTTTTCCTTCCTTCCTTCTTTCCTTTCTTCCTTCTTTCCTTCCTTCCTTCTTTCCTTCCTTCCTTCCATCATCCATCCATCCATCCACCATTCCATCCATCCATCCATCCATCCATCCATCCATCCATCCATCCCCCATCACCCATCCATCACCCATCAACTATCCATCCATCATCCATCATCCATGCATCATTCATCCACCTAGCCATCCATATTTGCTAAGCACATTTTGTTTAGGCCTGCTGTAAACAAGACAGGCATAGGGCCTGCCCTTAACAACTCGTGGGGATAGAGGGCAGTCAGCCAGTCCATGGGTGATACACTGTCAGGGAGGAGTGAGTGCTAGGAAGAGAGCAGAGCAAAGTAAGGGGAGGAGGGTTATATTAAGGAAGTTTGGGGAGGGTGTCTCTGAGAAGACATTTGAGCAGATACCCAGTGAAGAAGCCAGACTTGGGAATGTCTGGGGCGAAAGGCCCTGAGGTGGGAATGGAGGCAGTGTCCTGGAGGAACAACAGGGCGGTCTGTGTGGCTGCAGTGGAGTGAGGGGGCGTGGAAAGGAGGCAAGGCGAGCTGATGTGGGTCATGGGGAGTTTGGATGTTTAAAGCGTGGTGGGGAATCATAGGAAGATTTTGACCTGATTTGCATTAAATGAACTTTTATTTTTTTAATTTATTGGGGTGACAATTGTTAGTCAAATTACATAGATTTCAGGTGTACCATTCTGTAATACATCATCTATACATCCCATTGTGTGTTCGCCACCAAGAGTCAGTTCTCCTTCCATCACCATGTATTTGATCGCCCTTACCCTCATCTTCCACCCCCCACCCCCCCTTAGCATTAAACGAACTTTTCATCAATTCTTTTCAATTCATGATTGGTTTTAAAACAATTTTTTTAAAAAATTCTATCTCAATATTTATTGAGATAGAATTCACATGCCACACAGTTCACCCTTTTAAAGTGCATAATTCAGTGGTTTTTAGCACATTCAGAGTATTATGCAACCAGCACCTCTATCTAATTCCAGAACATTCCATCACCCCAAAAGAAGCCCCGTCCTCATCAGCAGTCATCCCCCCACCTCCTTCCCCAGCCCCTGACAACCACGAACCCACTTCCTGTCTGTGGACGTGCCTGTTTGGACATTTCCCATAAGTGGAATCACACACTGTGTGGCCTTGTGTGTCTGGCTTCTCTCATGAGCCCCATGTGTTCAGGGTCCATCCACGTTGTGGCGAGCGTCAGCGCCTCCCTCCTTTTCACGGCCGTGTAACAACACTCCGTGTGTGGATGGGACATGTTGTGTTTGTCTGTTCATCCATGGATGGTTGTGTCCACCTGTTGGCCACTGTGAATTGTGCTGCTGTGGACGTGTACGCACAAGATTTGTGTGGACATGCATCTTTATTTCTCTTGGAGGGGAGTTGCTGGGGCGGGTGGTAACTGTTGAACCTTTGTGGAACTGCCAGATTGCTTGCACGGTGGCTATCCCATTTTACATCCCACCCGGGGGGTGTGAGGGTCCAGTTTCTCCACTTTAAACAGCCCCTCTGGCTGCATGGGGGCTACGCTGTGGTGTCCAGAGGGGTCCTGAAGGGGCCCAGAATGAAGGGATGGGGTGGATGCCAGATGGTCACATGCTGGTGATCACCATGTGGGGGTGAAGGGTGGGGAGGGATCACATGGGGAGGCACAGAGGGGACTGTGTTAGGGGTTAACCTCAGGGTCCATGCCCTAGACCTGGGGTGGGAAGGTCATGGTGGGGCGAGGCACCCAGCTAACCTGGCTCTCTGTCTCCCTCCCCAGGAGACGACACATCCGAAACCCTCATCATTGGGGGTAAGGAGGCTGTCCCCCACTCCCGTCCACATATGGTCTCGCTGCAGGAAGCTGGTGCCCACCTGTGTGGGGGAGTCCTTGTGCACCCACAGTGGGTGTTGACAGCTGCCCACCGCGTGACCCAGCCATGAGTGACCTGGCCCTTCCCAGCCCCTCTGCACCCCAGGTGTCCCAGAATCCATGCCACAGTCCCCTGTCCCATTCTCACTAGGGGTGGGTCCTGAGAGACTATGCCAATGGTAGGGGCATGGGGGTCCCCTATCCTCTCCTGGAATTTCTGAGGCAAGTGTTCATGACATTGACCACAGGCCTGCGTACGTGACATGAGGCTGTGGGATTCCTGAGGAGGCTTTACTTGCTACAACAAAGTGCCTTCCAACTAGGTGGAGCTGGGCCTCTGTGACACCCAGGAATGTGTATCCCACTGTGGCCACAGGGTAGAGCCAGCCTACAAGGGTGGCAGAACCAACCCAGGAAGCCACCAAATAAAGCCATCCTGGAGCTGCCCTGCCTCTGGCCTGGCCAATACTAAAGGGTGCAGATCAAACCTGCTGAAGTGGCCAAAGGGGGTCCGTTGGCTCACATAACTGAAAAGTCTAGTGGCAAAGATGGCTTTAGGCCCAGCTCGATCCAGGTGCTCATCTGAGGGGGTCAGGAGCTGACCCATCTCTCAGCTCTGCTGCCGGGTCCTTTGTCTGCATTATCAGGAAGGTTGTCACATGGTGTCCCAGTTGGGCCCCGTAGAGCCTGTTGAAAGAGCTTGTTTCTATGTAGTTTGGGTAAGGTTCTGACGGGCCCAACTTCAGTCACGTGCAAGCCTCGGAACATGTCGCTGTGGTTGGGGCCTCATGTACACACTGGATAAGGCTGAGGACCCTGTGGAGGGGCCAGCACTTTGGACACACGCAACCCTGCCCCTGGCCAGGACTGGACTGGAGTCTGGGGCAGGCTGGGAGCAGGGCCATCTTCCTGGAGGAGGCGGGAGGAGGCTGACTGAGAAGGAGATGGGAAGGACCAGCCAGGGGCAGGGCGGGGGCACAGCGAGTAACCCCTGGCCTTGCCTTGAGTGCAGCCGAGGATGGGGGCGGGGACAAGGCCTGGGGTGTGGGGAGTCCCCAGGCTGCCCTGACCCCGCTACCTGCAGGACCCAGCTGTTGAGGCTGGTGCTGGGGCTGCATGCGCTCAGAGAACCCGGCCTGGCCTTCCGATTGAGTGCGGCAGTCCTGCACCCCAAGTACAAGCAGCTGCCCTATCTGGAGCATGACCTCGCGTTGCTTAAGGTGCGGAGGGTCGGGTGGGTGTAGGTGGGCAGGAGGAATGACCGTGAGCCCAGGCCCCAACCCTGCTGCCCCTCTCCATCCACCCCTTCTTGTCGCTGTAGCTGGACAGGAAAGTGAGACAGCAGGACCATCAGACCCCTGGCCCCGCCCCCCGGGCGCCAGAAGTGGCGGCGGGCACGCAGTGCAGTGTGGCTGGCTGGGGGCTGCCCCAGCAGGATGGGCGGCCGGCCAGAGTGCTGCGGGAGCCGGGTGTACACTTGCGAGATGCCCGGATGTGCAGCAACAGTCGCTTCTGGCACGGTGGCATCACCCTCGACATGCTCTGCCTAGAGGCCGTGTCAAGGAACTGGGCCCCCTGCAAGGTGACGGGCATTGGGGGCAGCCTGCAGCCAGGGGCAAACCAGACACCCTACTCGCCCCCTTCTCTGAGAGCGTTAGCATTAGCCCATTTCTCAGATGCGGAAACTGAGGCACAGAGGTTAAATGACTTGCCCACTGTCACACAGTCAGGAGGAGGTGGAGATGGGGTTTGAACTGTAGCACCAGGAAAATGGTCATGGCATGGATACACTTGTGCAAAGGCCCTGTGGTCGGAAAAAGGAGCAAATGAAAAGTGGGAACAGGAGCAGTGAGTTGTGAGACCAGGCTATATAGCCATGCGGGGTCTGCCCTGGAATCATCTCCCGCCCCCAGGGATAATCAGGCCCCCTCCAGCGGACACTGAGGGTGACCTGTGTCCCTTGGCTCCCGCAGGGGGACTCAGGCGGGCCCCTGGTGTGCAGCAAAGACAAGGTGGCTGGAATCCTGTCCTTCGCCTCCCAGGACTGCACTGACATCGTCAAGCCTCCTGTGGCCACCGCTGTGGCCCTCTACGTGTCGTGGATCAAGAAGACCATCAGCCGCTGGCCGGTCCCATCTCAGGCCTGAAGCTCCAGGACGACCCTGATTCCCTCACTCGCTGGTCCTTCCTTGCAGGGTTATGGGGAGGAGTGGAGAGGGGAGTGGCCACAGCTCAGAGGACCAATAAACTGTAGTAAAGAAAGCATAGGAGTCCTGCCTGGGTCCTGACCCCACTTGTGCCGTGCTGGCTGTGCGGCCTGGGACAAGCCTGTTTTCCCACTGATGAAACAGAGGTTGCAATTTTTTTTTAATTAAATTTATTGGGGTGACAATTGTTAGTAGATTTACATAGATTTCAGGTGTACAATTCTGTATTACATCGTCTATAAATCCCATTGTGTGTTCACTACCCAGAGTCAGTTCTTCTTCCATCACCATATATTTGATCCCCTTTACCCTCATCACCCACCCCCATCCCCTTACCCTCTGGTAACCACTAATATCTCATTGTGGTTTTCATTTGCATTTCTCTGATGATTAGCGATGTTGAGCATTTTTTCATATGTCTATTTGCCATTTGTATGTCCTCTTTGGAGAAATGTCTCTTCAGGTCCTCTGTCCATTTTTCAATTGGGTTGTTTGTTTTTTTGTTGTTGAGTTTCATGAGTTCCTTGTATATTTTGGATATTAGCCCCTTATCAGAGGCACTGTTTGCAAAAATCTTCTCCCATTCAGTTGGTTGCCTCATTATTTTGTCAATAGTTTCTTTTGCTGTGCAGAAGCTTTTCAGTTTCATATAATTCCATTCGTTTATTTTAGTTTTTACTTCCATTGCCTTTGGAGTCAAATTCATAAAATGCTCTTTGAACCCAAGGTCCATAAGTTTAGTACCTATGTTTTCTTCAATGCAGTTTATTGTGTCAGGTCTTATGCTTAAGTCTTTGATCCATTTTGAATTAATTTTGGTACATGGTGACAGATAGCAGTCCAGTTTCATTCTTTTGCATGTAGCTATCCAATTCTGCCAGCACCATTTATTGAAGAGGCTGTCTTTCCTCCATTGTATGTTTTTAGCTTCTTTGTCAAAAATTATCTGTCCATATTTATGTGGTTTTATTTCTGGGTGAGGTTGCAATTTTGAGGCTGCTGGAGGGAGCCCAGCATCAGGACAGGGTGGGCGTCTCCCAGGAGGGGCTCCAGGGTGGAGCACCAGAGGACAACAGTGAGTGGCATTGGCCAGTGTTGGGGGCCAAGGCCAGAGCTTGGTGGCCAGGTGGGCTGGGCGCTCGGGGTGGGGTGGGGGTCACCAAGCAAAAACACCCCAGAATTTTCTTCGTCTTTCCTGTTTGGTAAATCTTTACAGTTTGAGATATAATTCACGTGCCGTACAACTTACCCTTTCAAAGTGTACGACTCAGCAGTTTGTAGCACATTTCACAATACATGCACCCATCACCACTCTAGTTCCAGAACATTCCCATCACCCCAAAACGAATCCTTGTGCCCATTAGCGTGGCGCCTCGTCCCCTCCTGGAGCCCTTGGCACTCGTTCTTTTTAAACAGCTTTATTGAGCTAGGGTGCATGCACCACACATCACCCCCTTATGGGGTACAATTGAGTGGGTTTGGCGTATTCATAGACACAGCCATCACTCCAGAAAGAACTGCAGGCCCTTTAACTGTCTGCCCCCACCCCCAGCCCTAAGCAACCACCTGTCTTACTCCCTGTTGTCTGCATTTCTAAAGGCCGACCAGCAGTGGTGGGTCACTGCAGGCAAAGAAACGTTGGCGAGTGTTTCACAGGGTCCCTTCTTCCCTGTTTGTGGCTGTGTCTGAAACCCGAGTCAGGGACTTGGGTTCCTTTCTGGTTGCCCTGGGCACGTGGGCTGGGTGTTCACATCAGCCCGCACAGAGCAGAACAGAAAAGTGGATCTGGCAGAAGAGTCCTCGATGGCCTCAGAACCCCGGGCCATGAGGGCTCTGTTCGGGGCACCCTGTCCTAGTGGATATGGCCAGGCCCAGGGAACTAGCACAGCTTCCTGGTTCCCTCATCCCGGGGGAAGGGGGGCACACATCCTGGTTTCCTTCTGGCTGTAACAGGTCCCACACTGCCCTGTGTTGTCCCTCATCTGCCCTGTGCTGGGCCCTCTGGAGCAGGCCTGGAGGGGGCAGCCAGGCAGTTGCCTGAATTAGGGGCTTGTCCTGGAGGTTTTCAGAAAGACACACCATGCCCCTTATCTGTCACCTCCCACTGCCTTCCCAGCCCCTGACAACCGTGAACCCACTTCCTGTCTGTGGACGTGCCTCTTCTGGACATTTCACATAAATGGAATCACACATTGTGTGGCCTTGTGTGTCTGGCTTCTCTCATGAGCACCGAGTGTTCAGGGTCCATCCACCTTGTGGCGAGTGTCAGCGCCTCCCTCATTTTCATGGCCGAGTAACACTCCTGAGTGTGGATGAGCCGTGTCATGTTTGTCCCCCACCTGCCCATGGACCTTAAGGCTGTTTCTCTACTTCTTGGCCCTGAGTATTTCATGGCCTGGCCTGTCTGGCTGTCGGTTTCCTGCACTGACCCTTCCACAGACATGCATTGTCACAGCCCCACCAGCATTTTGGCCCCTGCGTGTCTCTGCAGGAAGCTTTGGTTTTCATTATTCTTCAACATCCTGTAGTAAGACTGGTTTAGGGGCAGGAAGCCCAGCGAGGAGTGGACAAGAAGTGCTCAGAGGCCAGCAGCTTCCTCCCCATGTCCCTCAGAAGTTAGAGGTCCCTGTCCCCTTGGCAGGGTCCTGGCCTGGCTCCAAGTGCATGGAGATCAGTGAAGGCCAGGCCAGTGTTTGGAGAGCTGGAACCACCCTAAGGGTGAAGGCTTATCTTGCCTTCTCAGCTGTTCCTTCCCGGCCCAAATGGGTCTCCACTCCACCCCCAGTGGAGTCCACCCCCTTTAAGTGGAGGGGACTTAAAGGGACAGAGCAAGCCACCAGCTCAAATCAGATGTTCTGGGTCTCCCCTCAGGCTGGCAGGCAGGAAGGTGCCAAGGAAGCCCCTGTCCCTCCTTGGGATTCAGGTGTCAGAAGGACACAACCAAGTGGGCCGTGCTCAGATCTTTGAAGGTATCGAGAGTAGTGAGGCAATGCCACTGAATGACTTTCCCAGGGCGACTGGAACAAAGCACCACAAACCAGGAGGCTCAGAGCAATGGAAACTTATTCCTCCACCTTCTGGGGCCACATGTCCGAGACCATGGTGCCGCGGGGCCTCCCTCCCTCGCGAGGCCCTAGGGGAGGGTTCTTTCTGCCTCTCCCAGCTGCTGGGGGCTCCTGGGCTGGTGGCTGCCTCCCTGCCATCTCTGCCTCGGTCTCCATGAGGCTTCTCATCTGTCTGTCTTAGCTTCTGTCTGTTACAAGGACGTTCACTGTTATTGGTTTAGGGCTGCCCCGATACAGGATAACCTCATCTCAAGACTCTGAACTTCATTACATCTGCAAAGACCATTTCTCCAAATATGGTCCTGTTCACAGGTTCTGGGGACACCATCCAACCCACCGCACCATCCTGTTCCCTGCCCAAGTCCACTCCTAACCCGCCCAGGCTCCTTCCCCCTCATTGGCCGCGAACCTCTCTACAACACACAGCTCATGATGACCCTTCCTTCCTCAAATCCCTCCCAGGGCTCCCAAGCACCCTGAGAATAAAATGCACCCTCCTCCCTAGTCACCACCTTTCAGAAAAATGCACAGAGGTGGTTGAGCTGGAACATTTCAGTGTGGACGGAGGCATGGGAGGTGTAAGGAGAGTGAAAACCCTACACCCTCTTCTCTCCCTACGTCTGAGTTCAAAAGGTTTCATAAGAAAAGGTGGAAAGCAAACAAACCAAAGCCCACACCCTGTGAAGGCACAGTGGCTAGTACCCTGAGTGTGAGGGGATGAGCCAGACAGTCACCTGGGAGGGGCAGGCTGGTGTCAGGCACAGCCCAGGAGCCTAGGCTTGGAGGCAGGAAATGGTGCCCAGTGCCCGTTGCCCGTGAAGCTGCAGCCAAAGGCATGGGGGAAGTGGAGGGTGCTAAAGGGTCAGAGGGCCAGGCTTGAGGCTGCTGGGAGGGCTTGGGCTTTCACTGCAAGCAAGACTTGCTGGAACAAGGAAGGAAGGGCTCCCGGCCTTCTTTTGGTGTCCAAGGGAGGCCCGTCTGCTGCCCCAGCAAACTGGAGACACAGGACGGAGAAGATAATTGCTTGCCTTGCCCTTCTGTCCAGGCGGGAATCCAGGTCCATCCCACAGAGGGAGCAGGTAAAGGATGACCTCTCACATCTGGACAGGGGCACTGCTATGTGTAGATGGGCACACAGCATGAGATCTCACACGTGGGCATGGGACAGACACGAGGGCAGAGAGTGACCAGTGCAACGAGGAGAATTACAAAGGGGGATAGGGCCACACTGCTTTCCACTGGGTCAGAGGCCAATGGAATACCAGACCTCCAGTTAAATTTGAGATTCAGATCATGTTTTTAATGTCAGTACATTCTAGATACTGCATGGAGATATACTTATACTAAAAAATTACTGATTTAAAAAATCTGAAACTCAAATTTAACTGGGTGTCCTGTATTTTCATTTTCTAAGTCTGGCCACCCTTAACAGAGTGGTCCTGGCCCCAGACAGAGCCTGGACCCTCCTGTCCTGGGTGGGGCCAGGACTGAGCAGAGCAGGGATCTGGGGACTGGGAGGGGACGAGAAAACTGGGTCCTCAGAGGGTGCAGCTTTATTTTGCAAACAAGGGCAAAGGCTATTTCCCACGAGCTCTGTTCTCAGCCTTCCCAGGCTGCAGGGGTGTTGAAGCCAGCTGGCTGTCTTCCTCAGTCATTCTGCACGTAGCCTTGACGAGCCTGATGGCCCCAGCGCTATGGGCAGTTCTGAGGCATCCAGGAGCGGGAGCCTCACCCCACAGGCTCTTCAGCAGCAAGTCTGGCCTCTCTGCCTCATCCTTCCAGCGTTTTCCTTGACCGTCCACCACAGCTGGGACTCTGCTCGCTCTGCCCAGCCTCCTCCTGGGACACTGCCGTCCCCACTCGACAGACTTTTCTCAGACTCACCACTCACCCCTTCCCACAGCTGCTGCCTCCTCCTCATTGTTGTATCACGTCATATGTCATCGCCTGCAAGAAGCAGCCTGACCCCTTATGCAAATCTGCCCTCCTTACTCACAGCACCCTATTTTTTCATTGAGATAACTCGCATACCATACAATTCACCCATTTAAAGTGCAGACTTTAGTGGATTTGAGTGTATTCCCAGAGTTGTGCACCCATCACCACAATTAATTCTAGAACATTTTCATCACCCTGAAAAGCAACCCACATCCCCTGCCAGCCCCGAGCAACCACTAACCCACTCTGTTTGTGGATGTGCCTGTTCTGGACATTTCACTAAATGGAATTACATGCTGTGTGGTGTAGATGAAAAAGGGACCACATAATGAAACTGACAAGCTCAGGGGAGGCCTGCATGGCGGGTCCTACAAATTCAAGAGACTGAAAGTGACCACATCGCATGGTCTGAACATAGAATTCTTAACTATGAGCGTGTCATGGCCAGTAGGGTCCTTGCTTCTAGTCAAATCCTTGGACTGTAGGTTCCTTGACAAAGGACAGTCTTTACCTTAAACGAGCCTGTCTACTGTCTTTTTGCATTTAAGATAACATACCTTTGAAATGTCAGAGTAATCCCTTTTTCCCCAGACCCCTCAGGGCACAATCGCCCACCAGATCAGGAGACCACAGAACCCCTCGTTGTTATCTTGTTCCCGAATACCATCTCTGTGTGCTGTAAATGTTAACTATTAACTTTCATGTACCCACCCATGTAAAAGAAGTCTCTCTCCATTTTGCTTTTTATTCAGTCCCAGAGATTTCCCCGCTTTGCTTACCCCACTCCTTTAATCTACCACCCATGGATTTCATACAACCCTCCTTATGTCTCCCCCTTTGATTCTAATGTATAAAATAAGTTGCGAAACTACCATTCTCCAGAACGTTTTCTCAATCTGTTCAGATTTTGCTTCCCAACAAATTGTTCTCAGTTGGCTCAAATAAATTCATTAACATTCTGTGGGGACAGAGTCCCAGAGAGCAGTTTTCCAGGCTCTCGGCCTCGAGGGGGAGGTGCTAGTTTGGGTGGTGAACGACCATCAACTGTGATTGGTTGGCCATCAGCTGTAACCGGTTAGCCAATTGGCTACTGATGTAACTGTGGGGCTGCATTGATTGGTTGGTTGGTTGGCAGGCAGAGAAGTGAATGGCGAACTGCGGATAGTGTGGCTACTACCGTGTGTGTCTCGCCCAGCCGCCAGCGAGAATATAGTGGTACGACTCCCCCATCTATGGCTCCGTGGGTGTTCCTTCTTGGCCTCACCATATCCTGCGTTCTTATGTGGGGAGCGGGACCAGAGGCCCCGCAGGCCGCCCTGCATAACAAATGGTGCACCGAGCAGGGTATGGTGCAGGCCAAAACCTACCGAAGCATGGTGGAGCAGTTTGTGTGTGTAAAAGTGCAGTTTCAGAAGGCCCGAGAGGAGTTGCGCCGGGAATGGGAGGCACAGTCTGCCTGAGAGGCTCAAGCCTCCAGCTGGGACACCTCCCTCCTGGCCATAGAAGGCGTCGCCTACATTTTGGTAATCTGCTGCTGCTGTAGGCTCCGAGGGTTGCGGACATCTTACATGGAGGCCTCCACCCACTCAGACACCTGGCATGGCGAGCAAGATTCCGACCAGGTAGCAATGGAGTCTGACCCTGGGCAGGAGGACATGTGGCCCCCACACAGTGTGTGGTGCCCGGTGGCCACTGTTTTCAGGAGTTGGACCCCCAAGGAAGGATGGGAGGACATGGACGGCTCTCCGGCCAGCATGGAGAGGGCCCTGCAGGCTCTGGCTGAGCAGTTGCCAGAGAAGAAGGCTACAGCCGGCGGCGTGGGCTGGATGTTCCTCAGGCCTTGAGTCTCAACAGGAAAAGTGCGCTTAATGAAATGACCCAGGTGCCGGACCAGGAGTCCCAGTTGGAGGCCCTGGAAGCTCGGGTCGGCCTGTTAGAAGAGGGGCCCCACAGTGGAGACTCTGAGGCGGAGGCGGAGGAAGCGAGTGGAGACAATGTAGCTCCCAACCCCCAAGCCGGGCCATTCTTGAAGCAACCTTTGGGCCCTGGGGGTGTTGCTGCCAGCAGCCCAGCTGTGACTGAGTTCACAACCTACACCCCTTACACTCCCACTGAGTTGCAGGAGCTGGGGGGGCGGTGCCGACAGCACCCTGGAGAGCCAGTCTCGGCTTGGCTACTACGATTATGGGATGAGGGAGCAGACAACATTCTCTAGGTGAGATGGAAAAGCTAGCCTTTGTGACAGTGCATCCGTCCCTGCGACAAAGGTTACAGAACTGCCACAGGTTGGCCCAAGACCAGGGCAACCACTCTAATGGAGTCTCACTGCTGTGGTACACACAGTATGGGGACAGGTTGGCGAGCTGCCAGACACTGTGAGTCAATGGCAGTCATATACGGAACTTACTCAAATCATCCGTGAAATGGGTATGAGACATGCTATTTTCAACCCTAATATGCAGGGGCCGGATGACGAGCTTTTTACAGCCAGAATGAGAGATCTGGTTTTGGATACTGCACCTGCGAGTGCTTTTGGATCCTTCGTTGCCATTCTCACGCCCTATGTGGGGCGGCGGATCCATGAAGTTACAACTGCCATGGCCACCCTAGGGGATGTTGAAAGCCGGAGGCGAAGAAAGTTAAGACAGGAGGTCCGCACAGTTGAGACCTGGAAGCCCAAATCAAAAGTAAAGGGGCGAGGTGGCGGGCCTCAGAGAGTAACATGCGCACAGATGTGGCGTGATCTCATGGCAGCAGTGGTCGATCGGGAAAACAGACTGACAACCCGATGCACAGCAATTCCGGAGAAGCCTAAAGGAGAAGTCTGGAAAGGCATGACCCGTGTCCCTCCAGGACTTCATGCAGCTGCTTGAGGCCAACTCCTTCCAGCTTGATTAGGGGTGGGGCCAAGCTACCCGATCAGAGGGGACTAGCGGGGACCGGAGGCCCCACGTGGAATTGTCCATACATTGGTCCCCTTCTAATGTGCAGAGGGTTTTGGCCCTAATTGACACTGGCACAGACTGCAGTCTTGTTTATGGGAACCCAGAACTATTCCCCGGACCACCAATCTGCATTGATGGCTACGGGGCAAAGACTGTGACTGTAAAAGCTGTTTCCTTACCACTGGGTATAGGAAGGCTTCCCCTTGTACCTACAAGGTTTATGTCTCCCCCATTCCGTATATTCTAGGGGTGGACGTGCTACATGGCCTCAGCTTACAGACGTCGGTAGGAGAGTTCCATCTCCAGATCCGGGTGGTGAAAGCGGTGACACGCGGGCATGCTCACCACCCTCCTCAAGTGTTGCCATAGCCCCAGCACACGGTTACAGTGTGACAGTACCGCCTGGCAGGAGGGCAGGAGGAGATTGGTTGTATAATATTGGAATTGGAGAAGGCACATATTGTGAGGCCAACGCACAGTCCCTTTAACTCCCCAGTATGGCCTGTCAAGAAGCCAGATGGGACCTTGCGAATGACTGTGGACTATAGGGAGTTAAATAAGGTGACGCCACCTTTGCACACGGCACTGCCTTCAATTCACGATTTGATGGATCGTCTGACTGTCCGCCTGGAAACAAATCACTATGTAGTGGACTTGGTCAATGCTTTTTTCTATGCTTGTCGTGTAGATTGTGAGACAAGACCCTGGAGGGGTGGAGTGTGGGGACAGAGTCCCAGAGAGCAGTTTCCAGGCTCTTGGCCTCGCGTTGGGAGGTGCAGGCTCAGGTGGTGAATGACCATCAGCTGTGATTGGTTGGCCATCAGCTGTAACTGGTTAGCCAATTGGCTACTGATGTAACTGTGGGGCTGCGTTGATTGGTTGGTTGGTTGGCAGGCAGAGAAGTGAATGGCATACTGCGGATAGTGTGGCTACTACTGCATGTGTCTCGCCCAGCCGCCAGAGAGAATATAGTGATATGACTCCCCTATGTATGGCTCCGTGGGTGTTCCTTTTTGGCCTCAGCATGTCCTGCGTTCTTATGTGGGGAGCGGGACCAAGGCCCCACAGGCCGCCCCACAAGACAAATGGCTCAGCGAGCTGGGTCTCCAGCAAGACAAATTCTCTACAGGCTTAGATGTTTCTTATGTCAACAGTGGCCTTGAGTGTCTGTAATTCATAACCAGAATGGAGCAACCATTGTTTAGAGGGGCTTCTCACCCAAGCTTCATGTTAGAGAAAATCCACACACACTGGGCTGCCAGGTTCCTGTACTGTGATCCTTGCTGGCTGAGTCAATCCTTAGAAGAGAGCGCCTAGGATAGAAATTCAACCAATGGGCTAGCGACCTGCCTCGTCCAATCGGATCTGTGCAGCAATATCCTCTTTGCATCTTTCCCCACCAGTCAGAGTGGCTCCATTTTGACCAATCAGAGCAGTCCTATTCAGACCAATCAAGCTGTGAGGATTTGGAGTCCAATTTGCATAGAAGTGGACCAATCAGGGGCCAGCGTGGGAACTTCTCTATAAGTCTGCCTCCCTGACATCTTTGTAGAGCACACCCTCAGTTTCCATTTAATGTTGTGTTTCCTTGGCTGGGGCTATGATGCCTGAATCACGTTCCCCTTCATTGTACCTCAAGTTAGGCATTCCTGGCGGCACTGAATTGTTGCTGAGGACGACCTTCGGTTGACACAAGTTTCTGTGTGACTGTGAGTTTTCAGTTCTCGTGGGCATATACCTAGGAGTGGAATTGCTGGGCCAGATGATAACTCTGTGTGTTATTGCTGGTGTGTTTTCCGTATTGACTGCACCATTTCACATTCCCACCAGCAGTGCACAAGGGTTCTAGTTTCTTCCACCTTTTCCAACACTTGTCATTGTCTGCCTTTTATTACAGCCATCCTAGTGACTGTGAAGTGGTGTCTCACTGTGGTTTTGATTTGCATTTCCCTGATAGCTGGTGACATTGAGCACCTTTTCATGTGCTTATTGTCCACTTGCATATCTTCTTTGGAGAAAAGTGCATTCAGATTGCATTATTATCTTTTTTTAAATACTGTTGTACATGTTCTTTATATATCCTAGATATAAGTTCCTTATCAGATACATGATTAACCAATATGTTCTCCCATTCATCTTTCCACTTTCTTGTTTTTTTTTTTTTTTTTTTTTAATGGTTTTATTGGGGCAGGGGAACAGGACTTTATTGGGGAACAGTGTGTACTTTCAGGACTTTTTTCCAAGTCAAGTTGTTGTCCTTTCAGTCTTATCTGTGGAGGGCGCAGCTCAGCTCCAGGTCCAGTTACCGGTGCTAGTTGCAGGAGGCACAGCTAGTTGCAGGAGGCGCAGCTCACCATCCCTTGCGGGACTCGAGGAATTGAACTGGCAACCTTGTGGTTGAGAGCTTGCACTCCAACCAACTGAGCCATCCGGGAGCTCAGCAGCAGCTCAGCTCAAGATGCTGTGTTCAATCTTAGTTGCAGGGGGCGCTGCCCACCATCCTTTGCGGGACTCGAGCAGTTGAACCCGCAACCCTGTGGATGAGAGCCCACTGGCCCATGTGGGAATCGAACCGGCAGCCTTCGGAGTTAGGAGCATGGAGCTCCAACCGCCTGAGCCACCAGGCCGGCCTCTTGTTGTTTTTTAAAGCACAAATTTTAAAATGTTTTTAAAGCACAAATTTTTAATTTTTAAATGTTTTTAAAGCACAAATTTTAATTTTGAGGAAGTCTCATTTATTTTTTTCTTTCATTGTGTGTGCTTTTGGTGTCATGTATAAGAAATCATTGCTTAATCCAAAGTCACGAAGATTACATTACTGTATTTTTGTTTTAAATTAGTTTATCATTTTAAAAAGCATTTGTTATACTGTATTTCCCCCAAAATAAGACCAGGTCTTATATTAATTTTTGCTCCAAAAGACGCATTAGGGCTTATTTTCAGGGGATGTCTTACTTTTTCATGTACAACAATCTACATTTATTCATGTACAAAAATCTACATTTATTCAAATACAGTCATGTCATCTTCATCTGGAACATCGTCATAACTCTCCAAACCCCGAATTCCAGCTTGAATTTCTTGCGACTCCATTTCCTGTAGAACCATTGGTCCCAATCTCGCATGTCCAGCAAAAGAGCTCTCCTTAAATAAGCACGTCTTGTCCATGTAGCCTTCTCATAGTGCATTGGCAACATAGCTGTTAGTGATTTTATTCCATGAATTCTTCACCCAAGTCACAGCCTCTTCCAGGCTAGGTTTCACAAAGTTTCCACCCTGATTTCTCTCCATTATATTTTTAATGTAGTAATTGATTTCCATGTGCAAATGGTCCTTGAATGGCTTGTTTATTGCAATATTGAGAATCTGGAGATAGGCAGTCATTTCTGTGGGAATCATTATTTGATCTATTCTTCTCTCTGCAAGGAAGTTCTTCATGTCTTTAGCGCGGTGAGTGCTGGCTGAATCCCAGACTAGCAGACCTCTTTGGCCACCTCACAAAACAAATGGCAGCATTAAATCGACCTACTGCCTTATAACTGCTTGTGTGCACCAGGCGTTCTTTATTTTAAAAACATAAACACGTTCAACTTTTTCTTGCCCTTAGTGATGATTCTTTCCATCCAGATGAATTGCCAAAATACAGATAACACGTGCACTTTCGTAACCAGTGGAGGGAATGTAGATTAATGAGGCACCCCTCTCATCAATTGTCATTTGAAATCCTTGGCCCATAAACACTGCAGTTTCATCCATAGCAATCACATTTGGAGAGCTGGTATTTAGAAAAGTCGATGCCATCAACAAAGGACTTGAATGCAAGTGCATGTTTAGTAACTTCAGTGTCTTCCAGCTTGAACCGTGTTGTCAATCTTCTTAGAGACAGTTCACATCGCTGAAGGAAGCCATCTGGCCAGTGTTGTGATGCTTTGAGTTCTTCTGGGGATATTTCTAACTGTGGTGCCATTGCAAGGGCAAATGCTTGAATATCAGCCCTACGAACAGCCAAAGCCTTTGCTCTCCTGTCAGCAATCCATTCACAGACGATGTCTTCCAGTTCAGGAAATAATGGTTGCTGACTTGATCCACACTTGCGCTTCTTAGCATTTCCCTCGTCCACCTGTTGTCTGAGGTTATCATACTCTGCTCGCCATTTTCGGACCATTTGGAGAGCCAACTTCTTCTCTTTGCAGAAAGCCATAAGATTCTTGCCCCAGGAGTAATCCACGATGCCTTTCTTGTACTCGACGGAATAGCTCTTTCTCATCTTGTCTGGGGGTCAAAATATTATTCCCTTTAAATCTACCATTAAATCAAGTGTTAATTGAAGACTTGCGAGACAGGAATGGCAACAAAAATGATGATAGTTAAGAATAGTTAAGAATGATAGTTAAGAATGATGGTCCTGCTGAAGATCCGCGCTTGGGTTACCCCTGCAGCGACGCCCCCTAGTCCCACCAGTACCACTACTGCTCCCGCCCCTTCGCTCCTTGGCTGCGCAATGGGCACCCGCGATGATGAGTACGACTACCTCTTCAAAGTTGTCCTTTTTGGAGATTCTGGCGTTGGAAAGAGTAATCTCCTGTCTCGATTTACTTGAAATGAGTTTAATCTTGAAAGCAAGAGCACCATTGGAGTAGAGTTTGCAAAAAGAAGCATCCAGGTTGATGGGAAAACAATAAAGGCACAGATATGGGACAGAACGATACCGAGCTATAACATCAGCATACTATCGTGGAGCTGTAGGTGCCTTACTGGTTTATGACATTGCTGAACATCTCACATATGAAAATGTAGAGCGATGGCTGAAAGAACTGAGAGATCATGCTGATAGTAACATTGTTATAATGCTTGTGGGCAATAAGAGTGATTTGCGTCATCTCAGGGCAGTTCCTACAGATGAAGCAAGAGCTTTTGCAGAAAAGAATGGTTTGTCATTCATTGAGACATCTGCTTTAGATTCTACAAATGTAGAAGCTGCTTTTCAGACAATTCTGACAGAGATACTGTTTCCCAGAAGCAAATGCCAGACAGACGTGAAAATGACAAGCAACAATGTGGTTCCTATTCATGTTCCACCAACCACTGAAAACAAGCCAAAGGTGCAGTGCTGTCAGAACATATAAGGCATAGAATATATGAAGGTCTGCCTGGGAACA